>NC_080166.1:64072347-64277193 GCF_950295315.1 Erinaceus europaeus | reverse complement strand
GACCTGCTTCACCGCCTGTGAAGCAACTCCCCTGCAGGTGGGGAACCGGGGCTCGAACCGGGATCCTTCTGCTGGTCCTTGTGCTTTGCGCCACCTTCGCTTAACCCGCTGCGCTACAGCCCGACTCCCCCGCTTTATCTCTTTCTTAAAAATCAAGATAAAGTGTTTGGGTCAAGGAGGCATTGCAGCAGGAATGAGAGAACATGATTTGTATGTACTAGTCCCTGGATTCAATCCCTTCACAGATCATGAAAAAAAAAAAAAAGACTATCTCAGAGTAAAAGTGTATGTATGTTGCTAAACAAAAAGAAACTGAAAAACTCTTCGTAAATGAAATATGAAATTTCTCTTTTTAAAAGATGTATTCATTTTTAACCTTTAATCTTTATTTATGGAATAGAGAGAGCCAGAAATTGAAAGAAAGGGGGAGACAGAGATAGAGGGAGCCAGAGAGACACCTGCAGCACTATTTCATCAATTACTCAGCTTTCTTCTTACAGGTGGGGCCTGAGGGCTTGAACCCAGGTCCTTGTGCATTAACATATGCACTCAACCAGGTGCATCACCACCGGGTCCCAAATGTGGCATTTGTTTCAGTGTATATTATGAAAAACAAACTATTTGTATAATATTGTACTGTGTATGATAAGAATTTGTTCAAAAGAGTCTACAGATTGACTAGGGAGACATGATAATGGTTATGTAAAAAAGGCTTGAATGACTAATGCATCAAGGTCCCTGGATTAATTTCCATTGTTGTCAGAAGCTAAAGCTCAGCAGTGCTCTGGTCCTCTTTCTCTTCTCTCTCTCTCTCTCTCTCTCTCTCTCTCTTCCTCACTCTCTCTCTCTCTCCCCCCTCTCCTCTCCCATCAAAATAAAATAAAATATTTTAAAAGAGTATAAAAGAAAGATAATCAGATTGGAAAACATCTAGCAAGCAGATAAGACAATAATAAAGAGAACAAGGAAAGGAAAGGTCTCAAAAAGATTTACTGATAGTTGTTCAGTCAGGACTGAGTTCAGAGAAACATTATTCAAGTTGACAAAACCTTAAAATAATACAGATAGAGAATATTCATGAGGCAACCAACTCTGAATTGAATTTCATTTTTGGTCTCTCAATTTAGTTCGAATATTAACCATATGAACTTGAAATGCATTCAGAATCACTGACAAACTTGCTTCCTATTTTTTTTTTTTTTACCAGAGCACTGTATGATGGTGCAAGAGACTGAACCTGAGACTTTGGAGCCTCAGGCATGACAGTCTCTTTGCATAACCATTATGCTATCTACTCCTGCCATGCTTCCAAAGTTTTAAAACAGACAATATAATGCTATAAAAGGCTTTTATAGGAAGAAATTAATTCACATCCTTAATCAAAAGGTCCACATATAAGAGATAGTTAGCAAATAGTGTTTTCACAATGGGGAGATGATTCACCAATAGAGCAAAAGGCCAGCTTGCATAGGGTCTATGGCTCTATCCCAAGCACAGCACTGCCTGCGTGGTAGGCTGGGCCCTCTTAAAATTGATTAATAATTAATTAATTAATTAATTAGCAAAACAAATATTTGCTCTATCTTTAAGTATTCTGTTTCTAAATGAACATGGGTTACGCTAAACACATTGCTACCCAATATGAAAATTATGAACTGTTACCAGATAAATTATGTAGATTATCTATGTTAGATGGAAAACTACCATTTTGTAAAACAATCTATTGATTTTTTATAAACTAAAAAGGGGAAAATCGGACTTTTTTGAAGTTAGCTTTAAAGAAAAATCAGATATCTCATCAATAAGGTCTTTAACGGCCATTTCAGGCTACATTGATTAGTAGTGTTATGAGAGTTATGTTTTCCAGACTTTTGTCCACTGATTATAGCTAACAGATTAAGTCTTAAAAGCAATGGGGAAGAAAATGGATACTTTCATTTACTATGTAAAATATTATTTTCTGTAATGTTGAAGCAACGCTACATCCCATTAAATGACTTGGCAGACAGAATAGAATGTCTTGAGAAGCCAGTGACATGATGGTGAAGTCTTTCACCACTGTCATCCTACCATATTAGAGGAAAGCAGAAGATGCCACTGATAGGTCACATCTTTGTGAATTGTCAACAGAAAGCAAAGGGAAATCATTGTGTGACAGAAAATATTTCAAATCCTCTACATTAAACCAATAAGAATTCACCACCAAGTAGTGAGGGATTCATATATCAAAATGAAAAGACAGGAAAAAAGGACTTATGTGCACATAGAGAATCCCCCTCATGGTAAACAATGAACGTGAAGGTTAGCCCCAGGGGCCTCATTTTATTGAATTCTTGCATTTAATTAAGAGCAAAGATACATACATATATATATATATATATATATATATATATATATATATATATGATGTTTTCTGTATTATTTGCAATTTGCAGTCAGACCGCTGACATGTCATCCTTGAGCATATTAAATATAAGAGGTGGGTTTTTTGAAAATGAGATTTTCTTTGATAAAATACACCAAGTATTTATCTGGTTCTGTTAATTTAGTTTGTAACTAATATCTTTAGGGAAATAATGTTAAATCCGGCGGAAAGCATGTGATTGAATTTCATATGTCGTTCTGTTAATACTGTTTCCTTAGCATTTAAAGGAGATAAAACAATACATTTTTCCTGTATGTTTTTCTGCTTCTGTAAATTAGCAAGTAACTATCATTTCCCAAAGAAGCACTATTGTGTGGGGGTCTCAGCTCTTCCTTTTTCAAGATAATAAATAATGTTTCCTATTTTATACTAGAATCAAAACATGTCCTAAATGCTTTTGCAGAGCTTATGTCCTACTAGAAAAAGAAAAGAAGCAAATAAATCAGTAATGTCATAGGAATATGACTGTAATGTAAAAAATAATAAAGCAAGTGAAGAAACAGAGGCTGCTGAAGATGCTGCAGCAATTATTTCGGATACTAAGGTTAGAGCAAGTCTCTTTGACAGTGTCACTTGAGAAAGGAACAGACTAAAGAAATGGAAGGAGAGAATAGAGTTTTGCAGTGATTTACAAAAGCAATGTCAACTGGGAAGAAGGAAAGCCAGTAAGAAGGGAAAAAAAATGAAAAGGCTGTGTTTTGTTAGCTATATTAGAGTGACAATATATGGGCTAGACAGATAAATGGATGAGTTAATTAGCTGTTTTCCCTAGTTAGAGAAAATATCAGCAAAACTCAGGTCTCCTTGGCTTTGTTGTTATTGCTGTTGGTTTTGTCTTTGAAATATGCCTTTTCCCAAGCCTCACTGCTTTTTAAAAAAATACTTATTTATTCCCTTTTGTTGCCCTTGTTGTTTTAGTCATTGTTGGATAGAACAGAGAGAAGTGGAGAGAGGAGGGGAAGACAGAGTGGGGAGAGAAAGATAGACACCTGCAGACCTGCTTCACCGCCTGTGAAGCAACTCCCCTGCAGATGGGGAGCCGGGGACTCGAACTGGGATCCTTACGCCAGTCCTTGCTCTTCATGCCATGTGAGCTTAACCCACTAAACTATCGCCCAACTCCCGCCTCACTGCTTTTTAAGTCACTCTTTATAAACAAGAATGAAGGGATACCTGGTAGAGTGTGCATGTTAAAATGCACAAGGACCCAGATTTAAACCCTCCTATATTCACCTGCAAGAGGGAGCTTTAGGACTGGTGAAGCAGTGCTGCAGGTGTCTCTCTTCCTCTTTCCCTCTCTATCTCTTCCTTCTCAATTTCTGTCTCTCCAATAAATAAAGGAAATTGAAATATTGGAAATAAATAAACAAGATTGAGAATATATGGCTGCCCTTTACATTGTACAAAGGATTCTCTAGCTATAAAACAACTTCCTTGTAGTTCCTTCTCTCTTGCATTTAGCATTCAATGTGGCTGCTGGTGAAAAGCTATACATATATTGACATAAACACTCCTATATATTTTTTACATAACTGATGCTTTACTCTATTTCCTTTAAATGCTTTTTAATACCTTATTTAAATTCTGTTGTAAAAAAAAAGGCCTTTTCTTTTTTTAAATTTTTTAAATATTATCTTTATTTATTGGATAGAAACAGAAATCAAAAGCCAGAAATCAAAAGGGAAGGTGACGATAGTGAGGGAGAGAGACACCTGCATCCCTGCTTCACTACTCGCAAAGCTTTCCCCCTGCAAAATGGGGACCAGGGACTCAAACTTGGATCCTTGTGCACTGTAACATGTGTGCTCAGCCAGGTGTGTCAAAAAGGCCTTTTCAACCCACCTAATTTGACATTTTAGATAAATTTGGGGCATATATTCTACTTTAACTCAGTGACTTATTCTGAAAGTATGTCTTTCGTCAGATTTGCATTGTACATTTTTCATAGATAGTCTTCTTCCTCCATCTAACATTGATTAGATATAATTGTAAGTCATGAAAGTCTTATTTGCAGATTTCATTTACTTTGGTTTAATTATTATTATTTTACCAGAGCACTTCTCAGTTCTAACTTAAGCTGATGCTGGAGAATGGACCTGGAAGCTCAGTGCCTCAGACATGAACATACTTTGCACAACAACTATACTGTCTCCCCAGCCCTCACAGGTAAATTTAAAAAAAATTTTATTTATAAAATGGAAACACTGACAAGACCATAGGATAAGAGGGGTACAGTTCCACACAATTTCCACCTTCAGAACTCCATATTCCATCTCCTCCCCTGATAGCCTTCCTAATCTTTAACCCTCTGGCCAGGTCCCATGAGGTAGGGCATATGTACACATGTATCCATAAATTAGGGCAAAATGTATACCAGAAAACAAAAGTGCACAATAGTCTGCAGTGAGTCAACAAATGAAGCAAGCAAGTAGAAAGACCTAAAAAGACACCATAGAGTATAAATAGTTTCTACTTAGACCTAGATACTCTCCTCACTTACTTCCTATTACACTTCCCTCAGTCACTCCAAAGCTAACTTTATTAAAGTAAGGACTGCAAAAGCTGAGTAAGGGCAAGAGACTGGCATACTTTAATGATGACTCTTTAGTCACTATCAGGCCACTCCATCAGCTGGGGCCCTAGCTGGGGAGTCCTGGGATTCCCAAACAGACATGATGGGCCTGGCCTAGACCTCAAATAGACCCCTCTTGCCATTGTCACTGGTCATCTCCATCAGGAACAACACAATGGACCTCTTTGTGGGTCCCCATAGGACCTTGCCCTCAATGTGGATCAACAATGGTAGAGAATGTTCCATCCTCCGAAGGGAGGTTGGGTAACATATTCTGTCTACCACCTGAGAAGATGGTCCTGAAATTAGTGCAACTTGGAACATTGCTACTCATGACCACAGGTAAAATTTTTTTTAAATATTTATTTTATTTATTTATTCCTTTTGTTGCCCTTGTTGTTTTATTGTTGTAGTTATTATTGTTGTTGTTGTTGTTGGATAGGACAGAGAGAAATGGAGAGAGGAGGGGAAGACAGAGAGGAGGAAGGAGAGAAAGATAGACACCTGCAGACCTGCTTCACCACCTGTGAAGCAACTCCCCTGCAGGTGGGGAGCCAGGGCTCGAACTGGGATCCTTATGCCGGTCCTTGTACTTTGCGCCACCTGTGCTTAACCCTCTGCTCTACAGCCCGACTCCCACACAGGTAAAATTTTTTTAAGGGTCAAATGATCAGGCTGCGTACATCATCCCAGATTAACTAATTCATTGAACTGTACTATTTATTTATAACCTCTTGCAATTCAAAGAGCATTCAAGGATAGAGACAATACCATAAGGTGTTATGTGACAATCATTCCATACTTTTTATTATTTCATGGGTTTATTTTAAATTAATATTTAATTGATATTTTATTTGATTTATGTTAATGACAGAGAGGGGGAGAAGAGAGAGGTTTCCCAGTACTAGAGGCCACAGTATTGCTCAGCTCTGGTTTATAAAGGTGGTGTGGGAGATTGACTGAACCTGGGACTTTGGAGTCACAGGAATGAAATTTTTTTTATTATTATTTTTTATATTTATTCCCCCTTTTGTTGCCCTTGCTGTTTTTTATTGTTGTTGTAGTTATTGTTGTTGTTACAGATGTCATCCTTGGATAGGACAGAGAGAAATGGAGAGAGGAAGGGAAGACAGAGAGGAGGAGAGATAGATAGACACCTGCAGACCTGCTTCACAGCCTGTGAAGGAATTCCCCAGCAGGTGGGGAGCCAGGGGCTTGAATCAGGATCTTTAAACTGGTCCTTGTGCTTGGTGCCACGTGCACTTAACCCACTGAGCTACCGCCAGACTCCCAGGAGAGAAAATTTTTTCACATAACTATTGTGCAGTCTCCTCCACCCTCATGGATTCATTTTTATCTCTGCTTCTATCCACTACCCCTGCCTATTTCGGCCTTGGCTTATTTTGAAGTAATTCCAACATAATTTTATCAATTAGGTATTAATCAAGTCTTGAAATAGTTAACAAGACAAAAATGGTCCAAGGTAAAAAAAAAAAAAATTCTCTTAACTTTGTTATTTAGAGCATTGCTAGATGTTCTCTGATAAATAATGTCAAAACTATGATCTTAAAATTAAGGTTTCAAATAATGGTAAGATACTGGTTCTCAATAATTTCAGTCACAATTATAAAATATGGATAATCATACATAAAATTAACTACATAAATAGGCAAAATAAATTTCCTTTATCTTCTAAAATATGTCATGTCCATCACCTTGCCTTGAATAAGTAAGTTAAAATTTTGTGGAGGTGATTTAGGGCAAAGGTAAGGAAACTTTCCATTCATTAAAGGGATATTACAGCATCATTTGCTGGTCATAAAAAATTTCAACTTAAAAATGACCATTTCTTGTTGCTATGAAAAAGTTCCAGTTGGACTGGGGAGATAGCATAATGTTTATGCAAAAAGGCTCAGGGGGCTGGGCAGTGGCACACCACGTTAAAAGCATATAGTACTAAGCGAAGGAGCTGCACAAGAATCTGAGTTCAAGCCCCCACTCCCCACCTTCAGGGTTGGCTTTACAAGCAGTGAAGCAGGTCTGCAAGTGTCTTCCTCTCTCCCTCTCTACCATCTCCTCCCCTCTCTGTCATATCCAATAAAAATGGGGGGAAAAATAAAAGGTCTCCAGGAGGAAAGGATTGTAATGTTGGCACCCAGCACCAGCAATAACCCTGGAGGCAAGAAAAAAAAAAAAGACTCATGCCTGATGCTCTGAGGTCCCAGGTTCAGTCCCCAACATTACCAGAAGCCAAAGGTGTGCAGTGCTTTGGTGGTCTCTCTCATTAAAAAATAAATTAAGAAATAAACGAAAGAAGGAAGGAAGGAAGGAAGTAAGGAAGGAAGGAAGGAAGGAAGGAAGGAAGGAAGGGAGGGAGGAAGGAAAGAAGGAAGAAAGGAAGAGGGGGAAGAATACAGGTCCAAGAAGGATGACAGAGGACCTAGTGGGGGTTGTATTGTTATAAGGAAAACTGAGAAATGTTATGCATGTACAACCTATTGTATTTACTGTCGAATGTAAAACATTAATTCCCCAATAAAGAAATTAAAAAAAAAGAAAGGAAGAAAGAAACGAAGGAGGGAAGGAAGGAAAGAAGGAAGAAAGAAGAGCTCCAGTTGCCTTGACAGGATCAGACAAAATGATTTTGTGGGTCATATATGGCAAGATGTGAGATGTTCTTTATCAATGCAGGACTGGATGCTGGCCCACCAGTAGAGAGGACATGTTACCACCTGTGAGGACCTGGGTGCTGGCCCTCAGAATTCATCTTCATGAGTAGTGGAGCAGTGCTACAATTCCTCCTACCCCCTCTCTCTCCCTATCTTTCTCCATCTCTTATGCTCTATCAAGATAAAAAAGACTGCTGGTAATGGTGGAGTCGTGCAGGCACTGAGTCCCCTGCCCACCCACCCACCACCAAGAAAAATAATAATAATAACCCTGGCATCAAAACAAGCAAGCAAACAAAAACTTTAAATCACCAAAAATAGCAGTTTGTCAAAATGGATACAGCCTGAGTGAAAGTTTTTTTCTTTTTTTTATAAAAATGTTTATTGTACTTTGCTTCCCTTAAAGTAAATTAAATATTATTAATTAGTGAATTAAAAATTATCTAAACAAAGAGTCAGTGTCAACTGTTTATGCTATTTTATATTATCGGCAAAATTCTTGATTTAGAAGGATGTTTGGAAGAAAGATGTACCTGCTATGACTGATATGGCTCCCTGCTTTAAGATATTTTATCTTACCTTGTTGTATTTTATTAAATTGTACATAAAGTGAGGCAGAGGAACGTGAGTGGTGAAGTAATATTTAGTTAAGGTTTACATTAATTTACAAATTGTCTTTTATCATTTTTTAATTTAAATTCTCTTACAAGTTTAGACATAGGGAATGTAATTTACCTGGTAGTTTTTCACTCATTAGGTAGAGACTGTAATTGCTCTGTTCCCTGTTTTAACAATCATTAAGTAAAAATGGGCATCTGGAATAACACAGCTGGAGTCCACTTTATGAAGATTCTTTTCAGCAGCTGGGTAGCTACAGGATGTTCATACCCACTGTTCTCTCTGAGCATTAGCACTCCATAACTGTCTTATAATGTTTCTCATTTGTTTCCTTTATTTGACACTGCTGAAGAGATAAAAGGCTTAAGCATTGTCTGTATCAGGAGAACAAAAACAAACTAACAAAAAAACCCTTGGTAGTAAATTTAAAAGGTTCAGAGTTACTGATTCAGATAGAAATGAATAACTTAAAAACATTAACATAGGAATGGCAAAATAGTTTAGGCTAGTGTGATCCTTTGCAATGCCCAGGACTCACTGCACAGAATGCACCGAAGAAAGCTCTGGTACTGTAGCCTCTCTCTCTCTTTCTCTCTCTCCCATTTTCCCCCTTTCTCTCTTCCCTGTCTCTATCTTTATCTTAAAAGAATAGGCTAACATAACAAGAAATACCATACCAATTGACATGCAAAATTTTGTCCTTTTGAATTGTTTTTCTTCTCTAAAATAGTTATGTTCCCCTTCCAAATATTATGATGATAATCAGGCTATTTGTATATAAAATACTCTTTTTAAAAAAATATTTATTTTATTTATTTATTCCCTTTTGTTGCCCTTGTTGTTTTATTGTTGTAGTTAATATTGTTGTCGTTGTTGGATAGGATAGAGAGAAATGGAGAGAGGAGAGGGAAGACAAAGAGGGGGAGAGAAAGATAGACACCTGCAGACTTGCTTCACCGCTTGTGAAGCGACTCCCCTGCAGGTGGGGATCCGGGGGTTTGAACCAGGATCCTTATGCTGGTCCTTGTGCTTTGCGACAACTGCACTTAATCCACTGTGCTACAGCTCGACTCCCATAAAATACTCTTTTAAGATGAGATACTTACTTTCTCCTAAACAATTTATTTAGACCTAGTTACTTTTCTCTAGTCAGTACATTATATTTTAGAAAGTCAAGATGTATTGGGTTTGCCTATAAAATGGTGCAGCTATGCAGTAGTGTTTTCTTACATAAAGATTCTAAATGTATTGGTATATCATTAATAAAAATATAATTTTATTTGTTTTTTGCCTCCAGGTTTATTGCTGGAGCTCAGTGAAGGCACTAAGAATCCATGGCTCCTGACAGCCATCCCCCCTTTTTTTTTCCCTATAGGAAAGAGAGAAATTGAGAGAGGAGGTGGAGATGCCGGGCTAGCATAGGAGTGCCTCTTCCTGGGCACACACTCTCTGGGTTGGACAGAACGCGACTGGAGTCAGCCTGGGCTGCTACTTACTCAGCGACACGAGGAAGATGACTCAGGAACCAACCAAGTGGTGGTGGTGAGACAATGCAATATCTTTTTTGATCAAAAAGCCACGGCTTTTAAAAGGCTAGACCCAGAAGTGGCAAGTCAGAAACTGAAATGGCTAGGAAAGGGGCGGAGAAGGGCAAAATGGAGCTGGAAAGGTAGGAACTTCCTTAGCAACTGTTGCAAGGGTTTTAAGTGGTAGGATTAATAATACCCTGGAGGCAGGGAGGGTCTTGAGGGTAGAGAGAAGATAGATCAGAGGAGTGGAGTGAGTAGGGATCTGTCAGACAAAACAATGATTATGTAGATAGGCCATAGTATCAGGAATGCAGGGTTATTTGTGAACCCTGCTGAGTTCAACCACATCCTCACAATTTCCAGACATCTCCCCCTTTCTTTTTATCTAATGGCCATATTATCAGGAATGTGAGGTGCTTTGTGAGCCCTGCAGAGCTCAACTACATCCTTACAATTTCCTGACATGGAGATATACAGGGAGAGAGAAAGATACCTGCAGATCTGCTTCACCATTTATGAAGTATCCCTACTGCTGGTGAGGAGTGGGGGCTCCAACCCCAGTCTTTGTGTGGGTCCTTGTGCTTAGGGAAGTCAGGATAGAATCATAGTAGCACCTGCAACTTGGTGACTAAATGGTGGCACAATACAACACATGACAAAACAATGAAACTGAACAATAAACAGGAACCAAAAAGTAGAAGTAGAGCAGATAAGAATAGAGATCTCAGGGAGGAGAGAAGCTAGGAGTTTTTTTTAGGTATGTTCATAGGGGCACATGACTTTAGTAATTTCTGTTTGATTTTGATAGCTAACATACAAGTAGACTAAAAACCTTGTCTGGGAAGGTATAGTCAGAGTTGATAACAGGACTAGAAAGCTGGATTAGGGCAGAGGAGCTCCCACAGTTAAAAAAAATCTATGCGTAAAAATTAACAGTTACCTCATTGATCTGACCTAGCGCCCATATGTTACACATTTAGCACAGAATCTCATATAACCTCCAAGTCCCTGTTAGTCTGAGGTCACAGCCCATGGTCACAGCTTGGAACAGTCTAGGCTGCACTTATTTTAGGGCCAGTCTTCTTTGAGTGGCAAAGCAAGATGACCCATCCTCCCTTCAGAGAATAGGGCATTCCCTACCATTCTGCTTTACAGTGAAGGCAATATCTTAGAGATATCCACAGAAGGGCTTATGATGATATTCCTGATGTAAGTGACTAGTGATGCTGGAAAGAGGACTCTATTAGAACTGTAGGCCTAGCATATCTATGTGGGAATCCAAGGATCCCTTGATAAGAGCCCCAGTTGATGGGGTGACCTGGTATTGGCCAAAAAGGCCATCATTAAGTGAGCCAATCATTTACTCTTCTCCAGCTTTTATAGTTCTATCTTTATCTGAGGAGCTCAGACATTTTCCCAGTTAAAACATTGACTATCACTTGTTCTATCCAACTTGGGATCGTTTGTGGGGTCTGGCCTCAGGTTAGGAAGGAAATAACACCTAAGATTTTAGTGAGGTCTAAGTTATCCTTAAATTTAACTGCATTTACTTAGTTGACCATTCTGATAAAAGTTATAGGGACAGTAACTGTCCTTTGGTTGAGATACATTTTTGCCAGTATATATCTTGGCCAATTATTAAGCAGTGTTTCTTCTAAAGATTATCTAGAGGTGATGATAATGCTGGTGTGTTGGAATACATTAGGAAATACATCTTACTTAATTTTTTTTTGCCTGTGTAGTTATTTGAATAGAGAGAATGAGGGAAGTGAAGTAGGGGGTATGAGAGATGGATATCTAAGCCTTTGTAATATATATTGAACTAAACTATTTCTGGTGCCTTCTATAGGCCTTTCTACTTGCTTTGCAAGATTATTAGATCTAAATCTAATCACAGTAGACTATTGAGCACTTTCACTTTGAGGTATATATCTGCTACAAACTTATGGATACATGCATATAGACATCAAGTTTTTACAGAAATAATAAGACTATTATGAGACCAAAGCTTGTTATTTGCAATTCAAGAACATGACTACAGTATAAAGTATAAGTGTATATATACAACTTTATCCTTATAAAGTCTTTTAATGGGGGGGATGTACATTATGTATATTGATATGATATAGGGAATGTCCCTTTTAACAGGACATAAGAAAGATTATTGGAATGAGGCAGATGGGATATGATTTACAGGATAAAGTAACATAACATGGCGGAAGAAAAAATGTTTAAGAATACAAAAATTGGCATTCTGGTTTCTTAATTGTAACTACAAAATGGGGGGGATAAACACACAGATATTTTAGAGCTAATATAAGATATAAGCCTAATATTAGCAAGTGTGTGTGTGTGTGTGTGTGTGTGTGTGTGTGTGTGTGTTCCCAATAAGAGAACATAATTCATCTCAGAATATAGCAATGGGATGTCAGTTACCAGGCTGAGAGAAGAATATTTCACTGAAGGCACAGAGAAAACAGAAAATCATAAAAGTGGTCCCCCAAAGAGCATATTAACACATTTTATTTTAACTGTGGGGTCACGGAAGGGAAAAAATACACAGTGACAGAAGAGAAATAGCACTTCTTAGGAGTTGAACATTGAGCAGACTAATTATTCCAAAGAGAAGATGGAGGCAATACAGAGATGTACTGAGTGACTGCTCAATGGCAATTTTGTTCGTTCTTTTTTTCACATCCTCTCTTGTGCTACTCAAAGCATGCATGGAATTATGCAAAGGCACAGATACACCATAAACAAGCAAGAGATTGTTCAAAAAATAATCAACACAGGAACTAATAAAATTATTTTACAATTTTCTACCACAATGCACACATGCTCTACTTAATACATATTAGACATTCTAACTATTTGACTTTTTTTGGTAGTGTTAAAGCCTATACTATTTCATTTCTACAGGATACCTTTCATTCAAACAGTTAAAAAGAAGGGATAGAGACAGAGAAGGGGGGTGGATAAGGGGTTCCATAGCACCAAAATTTCCCTTTGGCCTTAGTAGCTGCCATGGGGGGCCAGGGTTCGAACATGGGTGGTGCTCAGGACAAGGTACACAACCTACCCAGAAAACTATCTCTAATGTCCTTTTTGTTAAATTTTAATTTCCTATCTATTAACAGTTTCAAAATCCCCTAGTCCAGCTACAAGAATTTACAATCTACAGACATATCTGAAGAACTACATGTCTCTGATTTCCTGAGCCTTTTTTCTTTTTTTCTGTTTTCAGTTCCAAGAAGAATTGTATTTTCAGGTAGCTGATATAATCATGCCATATTCATTATCTTAGTATACAAAAATGAATCCTTAACATGTTCTTCTGCTAATACTAACTTTTTAAAAAATTTTATTTATAAAAAGGGAACACTAACAAAAACCATAGGATAAGAGGGGTACAACTCCACACAATTCCTACCACCAGAACTCTGTATCCCATCCCCTCCCCTGATAGTTAATATTTTTTCTTTTCTTCAGACTCACTTCACATATTGACTCACAAAGTTTCTACATTCCTAGAATGAATCTTGGCTCCACCCCTTCCCCACACCCCCACCAAAGTCTTTGAATTGCCTCTCACCTGTTTATAAAATGCTTTCTTCCACTCACCTATTTGCTCAGTTCTTTCTCAGTGTTAGATCAACGAAATATATCACTTCCTCATGGAAGCATTCTCTGAACAATGCCAGCTAGATCACATCTACTTGCTTAGTAAGTGCACGTCTCACTCGGTGTTTCATCCTTAACACTTTTAGAATGTGTGACTACACACCTGTATCTTTAATTATTTCATTCCCTCTCTCTCATGTGCTCTGTAAAGCCGCTGCAAGCTACAACCTGTCAACTTGTTTCCTATGTACACCTAAGCAGAAAGCACTAATTGACAACAAAGTACCTGATAAGCCATTATGTAAAAGCATGAATGAATGAGCATGCAAATGCAGATACACTAGTCTAAACATGTTTATCTGACACACACATATACTGGAGTTGCTAATAAATAAGATGGAGGAAAGTTGACCACAGCCAGAAATAATATGATAGCAATTTTACTTTCCAGATATTTAAATGTCACTTGCTAATAAAACAGAAATCTAGCTCATTTTGTATTACATTGGAATTATTCTGGAGCATAAGTATTAATAACAAGTTTCTTTACATTTAAAGCATTTGTTGTAAAAGGGAGTAAAAAGAAAAATACAGGTCTTACTAGGGTTGGTAGTTGTATGTTAAGTCTTGAGAGGATAGCTATAAAAGTATATAAACCTTAAATTGTGGGATTGAAATTTCTCGATATGTTTTCCTTTTATTTTTAGACGCTGGATTAAAGAATTCACTAATGGACATTTTAAAGTAAAACCTATCCTACCATGCATGTGTATGTTCACCAATGTAGGCTCTCTCTCTCTCATTAGCCTAACTATGCATAATCATGCAAGTTTATTCTAATGTTTTGAAACCCAATATTGCAATTCTTATAAGCTTTATCCTTAAGGTAACTCCGGGACCCGATCAGAGTGCACTGAGCAATAGCTGTGTATCTAAAGTATGCCCTCCAAATTCCCTATAGCCAAAGTCGACACTGATATCCACCCAGTAATTATTTTTATAGTAGCAAATCTACTCATTTTGAGGAACTTCCTCATATGTGTAAGATTTTCTGCTTTCGGTCACTTTTTCCTTTCTAAAAAAATAAATCAATAAATCAGATGGGCGCTGAGAAGAGAGCAGGTTGGTTATACAAAAAAGATTTCCATGTCTGAGGCACGAAGGTCCTAGGTTCAATCCCTAGCAACACCATATACCTAAGCTGAGCTGTGTCCCAAAATAATAATAATCATAATAATAAAAATAACAATAATTAAAAAATTCGGGAGTTGGGTGGTAGCGCAGCGGGTTAAGTGCACGTGGCGCCAAGGGCAAGGACCAGCGTAAGGATCCGGGTTTGAGAGCCCCATGACTCCCCACCTGCAGGGAAGTCGCTTCACAGGCGGTAAAGTAGGTCTGTAGGTGTCTGTCTTTCTCTCCGCCTCTCTGTCTTCCCCTCCTCTCTCCATTTCTCTCTGTCCTATCCAACAATGATGACGACATCATCAACAATAATAACTACAACAAGAAAACAAGAAGGGCAACAAAAAGGAATAAATAAATAAAATATTTTTTTAAAAATTCATTCAAGTAAGAAGAAAAGGTAAAGGATAAAAAGAAGGAGAGGTACAAAAGTACCTCTACTTTGAAAGTAGATGAAACTTCATCTACTTTCATATTTCCTGTTATGTGGTCCAGGGACTCAACCCTAGGCCACAAGCATGACAAGACATGCAACCTCCCTGATGAGTGCCCCCCCCCCCGTGTATATATTCACCCATTCTGTCATATTTTGATGTGGTAGCACAGGAAAACTAATGAAAAATTTTGTTAAATAGCATCACAGAACAATGTAGCTAGCTAGTACATTTACCAAAGTGAAACTGATTGGTATATGACCCAGAATTATATTTTACTCATTGAACTCAGGATAAATCTAGTTGATTTCTAGGTATTTGTAAAACAAGAACAATTGGGGGGGGAGGAAAGTTTGACAAAATTACAAAAGAGAAATTGATGAGTTAAAATCAAGGATTACTGACATTTAGGCACATGGGTTTAATAGAAAATGCTGACATTAGATTGGACCAGAAAATAAGTAGTGTGGTTGATAGCCACTCAATTATTTAATTACACATATATGCTACAGTAAAATAATAAAAGATATATTTAGGGTAAGAGAAGAAAGGGGGACTCAAAAAGTCCTATAGACTAAACTACTTCTACAACTGCCTACTCTGCTTTCATTACATTCTAGCAGCTTCATGTCTTCCCAGAAAATATGGGTTTGTATCTAGGGGTGTTATCTTTATTTGCCTAAACTTCCAGCCACTTCCAAATTAATTTATTTTCCTCTTCTTGTCACCTTAATTCATTATACTAAATTCAAAATACTAATCTTAATCTTTAATTTTAGTTTTCAATTTTAAGTGACTACACTATCTTCCTTTGTTGCCCAAAGTTCACATTTTCTGAATAGTCTATGAAAATACAGTTTCAAAAGTAAACTCCAAATGGATCAAAGACTTAGATGTTAGAGTAGAAAACATTGAATACTTAGAAGAAAATATTGGCAGAAGTCTTTTCCATCTAGATCATCTTCAATGATACTTTGCAAGGAAGACTAAAACAAAAGTAAACCAATGGGACAACTTCAAATTAAAAAGCTTCTGCACAGCAAAAGAAAAACCACCAAACAGTCTCTTTATAAAATGAGATCTTTACATGTCATATATAAGAGATGAAAGGCTAATGACCAATAAATGTGTGTGTGTGTGTGTGTGTGTGTGTGTGTGTGTGTGTGTGTGTGTGTGTGTAGAGAGAGAGAGAGAGAGAGAGAGGGAGAGGGAGAGGGAGAGGGAGAGAAAGAGAGAGTTCAGAAACAAGAAAAAAAATAACCTCATCCAAAAATAGAAGGTATGAACAGAGTATTTACCAGAGAAGAGAGACAAATGGCCAATAGATATATGAAAAAATGTTCCTAGTCACTGACTGTCAGAGTAATGCAAAGTAAGACAATGAGATAACCACTTCACTCTTGTGAGAATGTCACACATCAGAAACTATAGCAACAACAAATGCTGGAGAGGCTGGGACTACAAAGGAACCTTTCTGCACTGCTTGTGGGAATGAAATTGGCCCAACCCTTGTGGATAACAGTCTGAAGAAACCTCAGAAAGCTAGAAAGGGACCTTACCTATGACCGTGTTATTCTTCTTCTGGGGATATATCCTAGGGAACCAAACACATCCATCCTTTGCTCATTGCAGCACAATTCCAGCCAAGAACTGTAAGCAACCCAGGTGTCCAACAATAGATGAATGGCTGAGAAAGTTGTGGTATATATACACAGTGCAATGCTACTCAGTTATTAAAAATTATAAACTCAGATCCTTTACCTCATCTTGAATGGAACTTGAAAGAATTATGTTATGTTCGATAAGCCATAAAGGGAAGTATGAATATAGGATGATTTCCCTCTGAGATAGAAGTTGAGAAATACGAGCAGATAGTGGGGGGTTGGGGGGAGCACAAAGCAGAATTTGGGTTGGGTTTTTTTTATAGCACTAAAATAAGGAACTCTTGTTGGTGGCTAAAGTGTTTTGCAGAAAACTGAGAAATTTTAGACATGTACCAATTACTATATTTATTGTTGACAGTTACTGTTGACTATTAATCCCCCATAAAAATGCAAAATAATTTAAACTATTTATATTGATAATTTCATATGCAAATTCTAATTGCTTATTTATTTTCTCTCTCATATAATTGTTTTTAGTCCACACTATTGCAGAAAATAAACATTCTATTCTTCTAGTTCTTTATTTTCTCTAGTACACCCATATTTAGAAAATCATGTAGAACACAAAAGTTGGACTTGGTAAGGTATATGGCAGCAAGGCAAAGGATTATGGGGAAGAAATATTAAGGAGGGTGTGCAGAGGACATTGAGGTTCTGGTGCATGGTGATGGGAATGGAAATAAATTGGGGAAGGGTTTTTTACAGACACATATCATGAAGAGATAAGAAATTGTACCCATATATATCAGCAACTGTACTGTAAACCATTAAAACCCTAATAAATGCTTTTTTTAAAAAAAAAAAAAAAAGAAGAAGAAGACTCTTGCAGAAAAATTCTTTACAGCCATAGACCTTTTACCTATAGTGAAAGTTAAAGTTCTTTTTTCAACTTTACAAAGTAGAAAATAAAACACTGAGCACTGCTTTAGCTCTGGCTTATGTTAGTTAGTAAAGGAGTCTGAACCTGGAACTGCCAAGCTCAGTATTTTATTTATTTCAGTTTTGAGAATTTTTTTTTTTTACTCAAGATGTGATAAAGATGGCCTCGTTATGTTTAACAAAGCAGGGCTTAGGGTGTTTTGAAGGAATCACGTTATGTTAAGCCAAAAAGAGAAGAATGAATATGGGATGATCACACTCTTAGAAGTTGAGAAATAAAAACACTAAGGGGAATACAAAGCAGAATTTAGACTGGACTTTATGTATGTATTATACTAAAGTAAAGAATTATTGGAAGGAGGGGGAAGCTTCCAGAACCTGGTGCATGATGATATATATTCTTTCTTCTAAGTTTGGGCTATAACAAATTATGCTGACATGAACATAAGCGTGCATAGGTCTTTTCAGATAGTTTTCCTTATTTCCTTTGGCTATATCTTGTTGGTATCTTCTAATTCTGCTTTTAAAAACCCCTTCTGTTTCATTTGGTTTAAATCCCCCCTGCTTAACACTGCATTCTATTTACATAACCACTGTATTCTATTTACATAACCACTGCCATCTATTTACATAAATCACTTTTACATTTACATAAAGCACCACCTTCCCTCCAGGGCATTGGTGGTTTAGTGGTAGAATTCTCACCTGCTCCGCCCCCTCTCCTTGTCATACCCTGATTTTCACCAGTCACTTTTCTCTCCACCCTCTCTGCATTGCATCCTGTTCCCACCCTACTGGGCTAGTATATTTATAAGGACAAGATTGTTTGTAGTTAGTTAGTTTAGCTTAGCTTGGTATAGATTGTGCTGCATCCTGCATGAATAAAGAGATACTGCGTACAGCTCAACCATGAGTCCCTGGTCGTCTGTTACCCGCCCGTGAAGCCAGCCCGGCGAAAACAACAATATCTAAGGAGAAGAACTGCAGTGTCATAGGGTAGGTCCATTACTAGCATTCTAATGAATCTCCAGACTACTTTTGAGAGGGATTGGATTAATTCACATTCCTAGCAGTAATGTAAGAGAGTTCTTTTCCCTTCTTATAGCCTCTTCAACAGTTGGTGGTATCATGTTCAATGAGACAGGCCAGAAAGAAAAGGATGAATACCAGATAATCTCATTCATAGGTAGATATTTATTGTCGGGCTGCACCATGGAGGAGAGAGAAGAGATTGGAGCAGAGAGGGAACACAAATCTTTATTCACGCAGGCACTTCAGAGTTAGGTGAGCATACAGTGGTTCGGGCCATGTGGAGCTAGATTTGCAACAATCCTTCTCGCTGAGGTGAAAAGGGGCAAAGAGACTGGATATGCAGCAGTAAAAACTGGAAGTGGCAAGTCAGGAGGGGATTGGTCGGGGAAAGGGGGTGGAGAGAGGCAAAAGGCATGCTGGGAAGGTGGAAGCGTCCTAGCAACTGTAGCAATACCCTGAGGGGGTAACGAGGTGTGGGATGGGTCACTTTAAAACAAGGCAGAAGATTGATATGTAAATATGTAAATAATAATACTCGCATGGAAATATGGTAGTTTGTGGGTCCTGCCTAACTCAACCACAGCTGTACAATATCCCAACAATTAATAAACAAGGATAGTAAGGGAAAACATAAGGTCAAACTTAGACTGAATATGATTTATTACAATAAAGCAAAGGACTCTGGGGAAGATCAGTAGGGGATGGGCTAGAGGAGCACTGGGTTTCTGGGACATGAGGATGGAAAATGTCCTTTGTTGAGGGAGAGATTGTTTTGTACATACCTGTCATGGGGAGACAAGAAGTTGTACTTACATGTCAACAACTATACTATAAACCAACACCTTCCCCCCACCGCTGCCATTATAAAATAGAAAAAAGAAGAATTTTTTGGCATAACCACTATGTCATTTCCCCAGCCCCAAAGGTAAAGTTTTATTTTTCTAAAACCACAGTAATTTGGTGTGATCCTTTTACTTTCAACCATAATCTTAGTCAGTGTTTCAAAATATACTCAATTGGAATAAGTCACAATATTAAATTAGTAATAATGGAATAAAATGTTTTTTCAATTTTAATACATAAAAAGTATGTTCTAGCATTTTAGTCTATCAGAGAAAAAAATTCTATATCACTAAGTGGATTCTGATGTTATCAGAATTCTATCAGAGAAAAAAAATTCTATATCACTAAGTGGATTCTGATGTTAGCTGCAATGTCTATCAGAAACCAGAGTTCAAAAAAATAAATAAAAGAAATTTAAAAAATAAATGAAACCAGATTTCATTTGAATTATGATAAGTAGCAAAGAATGGAATAATATGTTAATAATATATCAGGTAATAGGCAAATTCACTGTCAATCATTCAAAGTCCTTTACTTTGCAATATTTCAAGAACAATTTGAAGTTATATGAACTTAGAATAGCTATACTTACACCATTGGAAGCTAATAAATCAATGTAATATGTAGTCAACATTGGCAAATTTCTTTAAAGTTCTATTACAAGTTCCCACATCTAGTGTAATCTCTCCTTAGTGCAATTAAATTATTGACTAAACTGGAATAGTCAGTGCTTTTTAACTTTCTCCAGGGACAAGTGACACACATACATGGCTACATTTTGGATGAAAAGCTATGGTGTGTCTATACCAAACAAATCCTTATTGACAGAATTTATTTTAACTCATTATTTCTACTCCATGCTACTAGTTCCTATGATGGCTAAGTATATATTATCAAGATCTTTTCCATTTTTACAGATCCTGTTGTAACGGATTAAAATCAAACTGCTAATTTGTATCTGACAATCTGGAAAATTTTAGCTGAACAGACATGGTTAGAATTTGTTGTGGTCCCGGAGGTGGCGCAGTGGTAAAGCTTTGGACTCTCAAGCATGAGGTTCCAAGTTTGATCCCCGGCAGCACATGTGCCAGAGTGATGTCTGGTTCTTTCTCTCTCCTCTTATCTTTCTCATAAATTAAAAAAAAAAAAAAAGAATTTGTTAGAATTTGTCTCTTTGGTGTAAACTGTTTTTTAATGTGTGAGCTCAAACCGATACTCCACCACCCAGCTCCTGTGTAAATAGTTTGAATTTGGATCACTCAGATAATTTGTTTTGATGAAGGTTTAATGAGGACTCTGAGAACTAGTTCAATAGTTGTACATTTTTAACTAAGTAATACAAAACAACTACCTTAGTAGTTGCACTCTGTTCCCTGTTATATACCATGCATTACTTTTCAGGGCTTTTATAATCTTTCACTTTGCTGTGACAATTAATACACTTTCATTTGGTTATCTGTTGTGCTTTAAATAGATATTTCAGAAGGGATGATTTATATGGAATATGTCATCAGATTTAAATATCTTTTTTTAGATGTTTTTTAATTTTTTATTTTTTTATTTAAGAAAGGAGACATTAACAAAACCATAGAATAAGAGGGGTAATCTTTTTTTTTAATTTATTTATTTCCTTTTGTTGCCCTTGTTGTTTTATTGTTGTAGTTATTATTGTTGTTGTTATTGATGTTATTGTTGGCTAGGACAGACAGAAATGGAGAGAGGAGGGGAAGACAGAGAGGGGGAGAGAAAGATAGACACCCGCAGACCTGCTTCACAACTTGTGAAGCTACACCCCTGCAGGTGGGGAGCCAGGGGCTCAAACTGGCATCCTTACTCCAGCCTTTGCGATTAACCTGCTGCGCTACCACCCAACTCCCGCAGATTTAACTATCTATAGGCAAAAATTTACCAGTGACACACTATACATTAAAGCCCAACTTTAAGTTGTTGACAGTTTAATTATATATATATATATAATTAAACTGTCTAATAATGTCTAATAATGTCTAATAATATATATATTAGAAGTTGTAATTTTACAACTCTACAAGATATTTTAGTTAATATTTATTCAGTCATTCAGAAAGTGCTTATTGAGTGCCCCGTGTTCTAGTTACTAACAATTTATTAAAAAATGCAACAGACCTTTGGGAGACTTTTTGCACAGCTACCAATATTACTCCTTTAGCATCCATATGCTTCCAGGCAAAATTTTGCTAGTATAGTGAAAATTCAAAAGTGGGAAAAGAAAGAGTATGGAAATAATTCAAGTACTATTTCAGAGCACTTTGTATTCTTCCATATCTTTTATGCACAGATTAATTATACTCTAGAAGTATATGAACTTTCATTAAAAATCATATGTATTCTTCTAAATAACTCATGCTATTAGTGCAAGAAACTTACAATGGAAAGTCCAGTTATTGAATATTGGAAGAGTAACCTGCTAGTAATTCATAAGAGCTACTATTCTACTCACCTTACTCTCTTTCTAAATAATGATATTAGTGAAATTGCTGGTTAATTTTCCTAGTTTCGTTTTTAATATAACAAGTTGCATATTTTTTATATTTAAAATGTCTATCAGTTTATCTTACATCAGATCTTGGACTATGAGTGGAACCTATCACATCTGGCAAATAAAACTTTTAGTCTGTTGTTTATTTTTCATTCCAAACTCTGTTATACTCTATTATTTTATTTTGATATCCTCTATTATCCTATTTTGAAAACACTGTGTTTTTGATACAATATACTTGCCCCTCACATGTCCTTACATTAGATTCTTTCTCTGACTCCTATTTCACCATGTTGGCTACCACCCACTCACACTACCTTAGTTAAAAAGAGAAGATTAAATTTTAAATAATTTGGCACTACAATGAAAATAACTGCTATCACCACCATGACAACTACCTATATTGTGACTAGTACTATTAATATTACACATGTCCCACCCCCCCATTGACTTCTTATTTATTAATTTAACAATCAATGTGAACATCTTTAAAAAAAAAGAAATGAAACACCCAATTAAGTACCCATGTTACTATGTGCAAGGACTTGAGTTTAAGACACCACTACCCACATGCAGGGTCAACCCTTCATGAGAGTTGAAGAAGGTCTTCAGGTGTCTTATCTTTCTCACTCTCTAATTTTTAACTTTTTAAATCTTTATTTATTGGGTAGAGTTAGTCAGAAATTGAGAGACAAGAGGACAGAGAGGGAGAGAGGCAGAGAAACACCTGCAGCACTGTTTTACAACTTGTGAAGCTTTCTCCCCTACAGGTAAGAACCATGGGCTTGAACCTGGGTCCCTGAACACTTTAACATATGAGCCCAACCAAGTGTGCCACCACTCAGCTCTTCCCTCTCACTCCTATCTTCTTCTCCCCTCTCAATTTTTCTCTGTCCAATCCAATTAAAAAATCAGAAAGAAAAAACAAACAAACAAACAAAAAATAATGGTCACCAGGAGCAGTGGATTTAGGGTGCCAGTATTGAGTTCCAGCATAATCCTGGCGGGAGAAAAAATAAATATTTCCCAATATCTCAACATAGTTTTCTCTTTTCTTTGTTGTATGAAGTCATTGTATACTGACATATAACCTCAAGTAGTTTCTCCCTGTGAACTTTGATTATAAACTTGATACTTAATGATTATAGCTGCAATACTCATGACAATTGTCCAGATTGAAATAATAAATAAACAAATAAATAAATAACCGTGCCTAATTATTACTTTTCACTGTAAGTGTGAGTAGTATTATATTCTGGTGAAATTAGTATGTAACAAGTACATACTGGCTCTACATATCACTTGGAAATAAGCATGCATTTGGATTAATTAAGTGCATACTATGCGAACGACACATACTATGTCCATTTAGAAATTGCATTAATATTGAAATTACATAATTAAAATGTCCCCATCAAGCCAGAATGTCTTTATGTTATTTAATTTTTCAGATCATTCTTATGGGTTTGGAAATAAAATTCTTAGTGAATTTGAAAATTTTTCTTCTATTTTTAAATTACAATACACATGGAACTTCAGTTTGTAAAACTGTCTCTATCTCAAAATATTATGATCTGTGCAGTATGCATGGATGAACTGTGAGAAAAAAATACTATGATTTAGGTTACACTGCTTTAAATAATCTATAGATTACAAAGAACACCCCTTCATTTTCTGGTTAGAAAAATGAAATTATAATAGTAATAATTTAAAAAATACAATGCCTTTTTGACTTGTTTGTGGCAGAATTCATTTGGTCACTATTTAGTTAATTAACTAATTAATTTCTTTATTTTTTTTATTGTCAACAAGATTATCACTGGAGCTTGGTGACTACACAGTAAATTCACAGCTCCCTGCAAGCATCTCTCTCCTTCTCTCTCTTTTTCTTTTTTTCTATATCTTCTTTTGATACAGTGAAATAAATAGGGAAGGGAAAGATAGAGAGGAGGAGAGAAAGAAAGACGCCCACAGCACTGTTCTACTGTTTCTGAAGTTTCTCCTTTACAGATGGGGACCAGGTGCTTATACCTGAGTCCTTTCCCATGGCAACATGAGTTCTACAAGGTGTTCAGCCCCTCAATTAGTTTATGTGTAGTAACATTTTCTGGCTAAATTTAGAAGTATGACAGCTACTTTACATAGTGTACCAACATGAATCTTAAACATTTGCATTTTAAACTTAGATAATGATATGTTGAAATATTAAAATAACTCTTGGTCCCAAATTCCGTTGCTATGTATAAACAATTGGGAGAGAATTTAAAATTTTTGAATATTAGATCTGTGCCTCTACGGTTTTTATAAGGAAATAATTATATCTAAATTGAGAAGACAAATTGGAATTGTTGGATAAATAATACATAATACATTTTCTGGTGTAAATATATATATACCTGGTAAATGAAGTATTGATATATTTTCTTATTATTATCCAGAAATTCTTGTCTGTGTGATTTAGTATCTTTTTCACTTTTCCTCACCTCATTATGAAAGTATGAATTACATTTACTTTTACTTCATTCTATAGTATGTATCCTCTGATTACATTTCCAGTAAATATGCATGTATGGATCATTTGGGAATTCTTTTGTGTGCTTCTTAACATGACTCTGAACAATATGACTCATTTTATCAAACTTCTATAATATTTTATACAAGTCTTGCATTTGGTGTCATAACAGCCTAACTGATGATGATGATGATAATAATAATAATATTCTTTTTTGAATAAGGAATGCAATTTATGTACTTATCCTTGTACTCAAAGACCTTACCTTGATTATGCCATGTTAATGTTCACATAATGAGCAATTATTGATTTAAACTAATGGCTACAGTAAGCATACAATTATGATCTTTCTGCATGCTAAATTAAAGTCAAAATGCATGTTTATACAAATGTAACTAACTGTCCTGTTTTGTTTGTTTGTTTGGTGGAAAACTGATACTGAGTTTTAAATTCTTGTTTCCTGCAGCTGATTTTCAAATTTTGCTGGCTAATAGTAACCATCTTAGTTTATCTAACTGGGAAGTTTCTTGGCTACTACAATTTTCAGCACAAAAATGGGAAAGAGCTGGACAAACAGCCACAACAACCATTTTAAGCCCTTTAAGCATTTACTTCATTGTTTGTTCTGCTTCACAAAGGAACCTCCCTCCTACTGTGTATCTGGAATTCCTCCTGTTTTGTAAACCTTGTGAATGAATGAAAGGACTCCAGACTTGAAGAATGGGCTTTTTGCTGGGCCACACCCACTCCTAAAGTAGTGCTTGTTCAGCAAAGTCACCTCCAGGCTCTCATCCAGACAT
Source organism: Erinaceus europaeus (assembly GCF_950295315.1). NCBI lineage: Eukaryota > Metazoa > Chordata > Mammalia > Eulipotyphla > Erinaceidae > Erinaceus > Erinaceus europaeus. The sequence continues at coordinate 64,251,895 of NC_080166.1, read as the reverse complement.
CAAACTCCTTTTTCTGAATAATCTTTTACATACTATTTAAGAATGTCATTTATATATTCTTAGTAATTAGTGACATTATTTTTATTAGGTACAAAAATAAGTTGTAAAATATGTCTAATATTGGAATCATATACATTATACTCTGTCCTACAAAGAAAACAATGCAATTTGAGAAATAATTCAAGTACAACAGGATTATTTACAAGATTCTGACTAGATTAGTCTGGGTTACATGATCTCAAACATATATTTTAGTTTTCTTAAATTAAATCTAGTGCTATTTCCTTGAAAAAATATATGAAGGTTATTATTATGTAGTCATGATAATTGTACTGAAAAGGGTTACCTTGTAAAACGGAATAACCTTCAGATATAGTTTTCTTCCCCTCAGGAAATCTACGAAAGATACAAAATCACAAAATTAATTTGCAAGACTCTTACAGCATGTAATGCTGATTCATTTTATTTATAGAGAGACATGGAAAGCAGAGAGAGAGAGTGAGAGAGAGAAAGAGACAGATAGAGAGAGAGATTGAGAGAGAGAGAGAGAGAGAGAGAGAGAAACCACAGCACAGGTTTCTTCATCATGGTACCTGCTTGAACCTGGGTTGCACACTATCTAACTGTTATAATTTTGTGAGCAAGCTTTTTTTTTTTACTAGGAATAATTAAAGCTTACATATGTCTCATTTCTAAGTCAAAGTGTTAAAAGTTACCAAAATTTTAAAGAAGTGATAGACATGATTCAACTCAATGCTAGTAGGGCATGTTTATTAAGTTGGAATATACTCTTTCCAACAACTTGCTAAATAGGATTGAAAGTCTTCCATGTTTTTTCATAAAAAAAAAAAACTCCTAAGAAAAAAGGATTATAGGAGGGTTAAAAAAAAAAAGCAAATTGGGATAATGTGAACATGATAAACCCCTGATTACAAAGGAGATTTCTATTCTAAAAAAAAAAAAAATGTAGGTTGTGGCGCACCAAGTTGAGTGCACATGTTACAAATATTACAAAGCACAAGGACCCAGGTTCAAGCCCCCAGTCTCCACCTTAAGGGGGAAAACCTTGAGAGTGGTGAATCAGTGCTGCAGTTGTCTCTCTACCTCTCAATAAATATATAAAGATAATAATGTTTTTTAAAAAGTAAAAGTTATTCAATAATTTTTAAACTAATATGAACATGCTGATTAAAATCCAAAGAGACAGGAAACTAAGAATAAATGCCAAAATCTTAGAGGAAAGAGGTATAATTTGAAGTGACTGTGACTAATTGGAATCTTCCAGTTCTTTTAAGTTCTAATTCTGGATGAAGTGTGAAAGATCTTGAATCTGTTGAAAAATAGATATCATTTGTCCTCACTTACTAGCTTAGATGATGTTCATGATATAGACAGAACATATGTTACATTCCTCAGTGTTTCTTGCCAGTTTTATCATCTACCTCATAAATAATCAAAATTAAAGATACGTATTTCCTAATCAGGAGACAAGAAGTATACATGATGTCTTCATTTGTAAATACAATAGAATCATTAATTCATTTACTTTTTCTGTTTCATACAAAAGTGTCAGTGATCATGCTTTCAAACATAAGAGTGTATAGCATATGTTTAAGAAATAAACTACTTGTTAATTTGAAAAGCTTCAAGCTTTTATAATTAAAATTTGATGTGTGTGTTTGTATAATTTCCTGACAAAGGGCTTCACTCTAACAAGAACTTGTAGCGATTTTTTTTTAATTCTAGAAAGCAGAAGATGATTTTCTAAAGTGACTATACATTTCATTTTACTGGAAAAGAAAACAGTTTCATTAATAGACATAAAAGTCTATAAAGATACAGAGATAGATGATAGATGATAGATAGACAGGCAGATGATAGACAGATATGGACATATAGTCAATGCATATCTGTGACCTCTGGTTTCTGCTGGGGGGGGTTGGAATCCACATATCTCTGGTGGTACAAATGGTGTGGATTCTCTTCCTTCCTTCCTTCCTTCCTTCCTTCCTTCCTTCCTTCCTTCCTTCCTTCCTTCCTTCCTTCCTTCCTTCTTTCCTTCCTTTTTTTTTTCCCCCAGAGCACTACTCAGCTGTTTGTTGTTGTTGCTGTTATTGTTTGTTTGTTTTACCAGAGCACTGCTCAGTTCTGGTTTATGGTGGTGTGGGGGATTGAATCTGGGATTTTGGAGCCTCAAACAAGAGAATATCTTTATATAACCTTACATACATACATGCTATCTACCCTCACCGTGGTGTGGAATTATACTCAAATTATCTTACAATTCTATAAATCAATATTAAATCAGCAATACATTTTTTTAAAAACTCAGGGCCAGGTGGTGCTGTACTTGGTTGAGCACATGCATTGTAGTACACAAGTACCCAAGTTCAAGTCCCTGGTCCTCACCTGCAAGGGGAAAACTTTGCAAGTGGTGAAGTAGTGTTACAGGTATCTCTCTGCCTCTCTCTCTCTCTTTCTTTATCATTCCCTTCCCTCGTGATTTCTGGCTTTTTCTGTCAAACAAAATAAAGTAAAAAAATTAAAACATTTTTAAGCTCTATTAAAATAACTACTTAATGCTCATTTAAGAATTATTTAATTATTTTCAAGTGAATAATACTAAGGTTTTATGTATAATTTACATGTATGAAAATTATGGAATGATAAAATAACATAAAAATTAAACAGTTCACTGTAATTTCAACAAAGAAGTACGATAGTTTATGAGGTTTCAGACACATATATTATATACTAAATTTTATACAGATTGCATTTTTTAAATTTATTTCTTAATTTAACTTAAAACTACTTTAGATTTTAGATATAATATTTTTCCAAAATGAATTTAGTTACAGTTGCATAATATCTGTCTGGGGATTGTTGAGGAAGAACTTACAGAAGATAGCACCCAGAAGTGGGAAGGATTACAGGTATGGCTGGAATGTTGAGGGAGGAAGGACCACTCAAAGATGGGAGTGGTTACAGGTGTGGCTTGAGAGGTGTAGGTGGGTTTTGAGATTATAACACAGAAATGAAGTTCTCACTTTCATGCTCTCTTTGGCCCTGACCACAACTACATAAATTCCTCTCTCTCTCTCTCTCTCTCTCTCTCTCTCTCACCACTACAGCGTGAGCTATATGTAAGCCAGCTCTCATTTTTCTTTCTTTCATTTTTTTAATTATATTTTTTTACTGGATAGAGACAGCCAGAAATTGAGAGGGAAGAGGGACATAGAGAGGGAGAGACAGAGAAACACCTGCATCCCTGCTTCGCCACTTGTAAAGCTTTCCTCCTGCAGGTGGGGACTGGGGGCTCGAACCTGGGTTTGTGCATTGTAATATGTGCAGTCAACCAGGTGTGCCACTACCCAGCCCCTCTTTCGCTCTCTTTTTCTTTCTTTTTGTCTACCTCTCTCTCTTTCCGTAACATGTTTTTTTTCCAATAAAAGTTTAATTTATCTGAATAATCATGCTCTTCTTTTCAATTCTTTGTTAAGAAAAATGTGTGATGAATTTTGGGAATGGGGGGAAGCAAGTATCGGCCTTCTGTCACTCCCCTCCCCATAACAGGATTACACAAGTTAAATAAACTTTCTGATACCTTATTTTTGAGAGGAATTTTTAATTTAAATGTCAATATTCATCTTAACTAATAAAATTTAAAAAAAATAACAGATGTTTTCCTTTAAAAATGAAAACAAATTCTTTTTAAATTTTATTGTTGGATAGAGACAGAGAGAAATTGAGAAGGAAGGGGAAGATAGACAGAGAGACACCTGCAGACCTGCTTCACCACTCAGGAAGCTTTTCTTCTGCAAGTGGGGACCAGGGGCTTGAACCCAAGATCATTATGGGGTGCAGAAGGTGGAAGGTCTGACTTCTGTAATTGCTTCTCCACTGGACCTGGGTGTTGGCAGGTCAATCCATATCCCCAGCCTGGATCTATCTTTCCCTAGTGAATTAGGACTCTGGATAGGTAGGATTCCAGGTTACAATGGTGAGGTCATCTGCCTGGGGAAGTCAGGTTGGTGTCATGGTAGCACCTGCAACTTGGTGGCAGAGAAAGCATTAAGATATAAAGCAGAACAATTTTTTTTTTTTTACCTAGAATAGACCTACTAGCTTTTTCCAAAATGGAGACCCCAAATCTCACCTGCTATAGTCTTGCTTTTAGGTTCCTGATTATTAAACAATTTGTTTTGCTTTATCTCTTAATGATTTTTCAACTACTACGTTGCAGATACTACCATGATGTTGATCATTTTACAACAATTAAAAGTACCTTATATGGAAAGATACACTTTTTTATCAACATTAAGTTACTTATATATTTTTAATTTTTGCCTCAAGAAATTTAATAGGATATTTGCTCATTAAGCTTTACTTAGAGAATCATACTAATTAAAATGAAGCAGGATCATGAAAGAAGTTATTTCATGAAAACTTCTGTTAACACACACAGTGGATACAAGTATACTGATCTTATAAAATTGTGTAAAAGCATAGAAACAGACATAAGACATTCACTCAATATAAATTTACTGAATAACTTTAATATCAGGACTCATACATGTCCTGGTATCAGAAGAAAAACAGTGGGGGGGGGCTGGATTTTGCTATTGTAGGGCTAAGGAACATTATCTGCCTGAAATATCATACACAAGGAATGGTCTTTAATTACATTAACACAATCAATGTGGGTTTCTCACTGTAGTAGTTATTACATTACAACATGGCACACGATAATTATTTTCTTTAAGTAAATAAGCATGTTTCTTTCAATGCCAAAAAAAAAGTGTTAATATTTATCCATTAAAAAATACCCAGAAAAGTGCAAAGTGCCTTTCACATTACAAATCTACACACACACACACTTATAACTGTTTTAAAAAAAACTAACTATGTCATGATATATAAAAGAGGGAAGACTCAGGAAAAGTAAATCCTTTGTATGTATAAGGTCCTAGGACTGATTTCCAGCACTCACATAAAATATTAGAGTGATCTTTCAATCAAGCTAAAACATTAATGCACAGAAGAAGAAAAGAGATATACTTTACCTTGAGTTAAGCAAAAGTTTTGTGTTAGGGGGAGTGCTGAAGTCAGATTCATCCACAGAAATTGGATAGATATTGAAGAATCAACTAAGGGCATTAGAAACAGCTTACAGAAAATTATGAAAAGAATAGTTCTGGGAGTCACGCAGTAGCACAGCGGGTTAAGCTCACATGGCACAAAGCATGAGGACCTGCGTAAGGATTCCGGTTTGCACCCCGGCTGCCCAACTCCAGGGGAGTTGCTTCACAAGCATTGAAGTAGGTCTGTAGGTGTCTATCTTTCTCTCCCCTTCTCTATCTTCTCCTACTCTCTCCATTTCTCTCTGTCTTATCCAACAACGACTACATCAATAAGTACCACAATAAAAAAGGGCAACAAAAGGGAATAAATAAAAGAAGAAGAATAGTTTTAAATATGTGTAAGAAATATGGAGTTCAAGTTGAGTACTAGTTAAGCTTTAATACAAAATAAGATAAGAGATGAAAGTAATGAGTTCTGAATGTAAGCTAAGAAATACAGTAATAATCCTCTAGCTAATGAGGAGTTCAAAGAAATTATAAAAGCTGTACTTCAGGAAGAAGCTAAATTTAAGATGTCATATTTATTTTATTTATTTATTTACTCCCTTTTGTTGCCCTTGTTTTATTGTTGTAGTTATTATTGTTGTCGTCATTGTTGGATAGGAGAGAGAAATGGAGAGGAGGAGGAGAAAAAGATAGACACCTGCAGATAGACCTGATAGACCTGATCCACCCCTTGTGAAGCAACTCCCCTGCAGGTGGGGAGCGGGGGCTCGAAACAGGATCCTTATGACAGATAAACCCACTGTGCTACTGCAGGACTCCCGAGATGTCTTTTAAAGTCTTGTGTAATATATATATATATATATATACATTTCAGGTGAGGAATAATAAGAACACAGATTAAAGAATTTATTGGAACTATGGGAACAGTGGTCACATAAATGGAGAATATAGAAACACTTTGAGAAATATTAATAGATAAAAATAGTAAATGTGACATTGATTGATCATTTCACTCAACAGCCTAATATCCTTCAAAAGTTCTTCATATGCACTTAACATACATTTTGGAATCCTTACCTTGACCTACAAAACCTTAATGATTTGACTGAACTTTATTTTTATCTCTCATTATCTGATGTCACTTAATCTCTATTCCTTATACTCTTGCTTCATCCAGACTTACAGTGTTTCTAAAGCTACTAGTTCTTTTCTCTTAGTACTTTCATTAATAAAATAAATTCCCTTAGAATATTCCTCTTTTGGGGGGTTCCCGGAAGATGGCGGACTGAGAAGCTGCTAGTGGCTTGAGCTCTGACCATATCTTCTGGAAACGATAGGATTTTCTGCCTTTAGTATGCCAGTCAATAAGGGGTCCTAGCGGTAACACCAAGACTATAACTTAATTTGGGTTAAGAAATAGAGTAGAAAAAAAGGGAAAAAAATTTTTTTCCTTTTAATTATTAAGCACACCTCCTCCCCGTTCCCCACCCCCACATAACCAGTACCTGGGGACCAGCTCCTAGCAGGCTCCCCTGCTGAGCTTCTGTCTTTACCAAATTCCTGTCCCACCAGGGAGTATCATTCATTCTAAGTCTATACCCTTTTGAAACCTCTGGCCTTTTATATTTCTAAGTAGCCAACCCCCCCCACCTCACACCGTATAGCTAATTAAATAATTAAAAATAAATAAATAAAAAAACTTTTTCCTTTCACTGCTCTTTTATGACTGTTCTTTTTCTTATCTTTTTCTTTTCTCTCTCTCTCTTTATTTTATTTTTCTTTTTCTCATTCTTGTCATCCTTTCTTCCTTAATCCTACAGCTTCCAAGGCCACAGGCCCCATCCCCCACACCACCAAACAGTGTGCTTTTTTTGAATTTGCTGATACACATTTGGGAATTATTTTGAGGAAGAATTCTGACTCAGAGTTGGATTCTCACTGCGAGTATCTCTGCTCAACTTCCCTTCCTCCTTTAGCTACCCCTAGAATATACAGTGGATAGTAGATTTGCATAACTGTCTATTTCAGCTATCCTTGTCTGTTGTTTTCGCCGGGCTGGCTTCACGGGTGGGTAACAGATGACCAGGGACTCATGGTTGAGCTGTAGGCAGTATCTCTTTATTCATGCTGGACGCAGCACAATCTAAGCCGAGCTAAGCTAAACTAAAGGTACCATAAAACTCACAATGCTGTCTTTATATATACTTGCCAAGTAGGGTGGAAACAGGATGTGACATAGAGAGGGTGGAGAGAAAAGTGACTGGTGAAAATAAGAGTGTGACGAGGAGGGGGCGGAGCAGGCAAGAATCCTATCACTGAACCACCAATGCCCTGGAGGGAGGGTGGTGCTTGTTAACAGTGGTTATGTAAATAGAATGAAGTGGTTATGTAAATAGAATAGTGTTAAGCAGGGGGTATTTAAACCAAATGAAACAGAAGGGGGTTTTTAAAGCATACCAACAATTGTCTAGTCCTGAGGGGTTTTTTTTTTTTTTTTTTTTTTTTTTCTCTTTCTTAACAATCAGCTTTCTCTGATCATGAGGATTGAGGTAATCTGGGACAGGGTTTTTTTTTTTTACCCTGCTCTATTTTATTATTAATATTATATAAAGGCATTTATCTTTCCCCCCCTTTAGGTTGATCAGAATTAAATCTTAGGGTATCTTTCATTGCTAGGATAGTGGGCATCTTATCTATTATGGGAGGAACTTGTCTCGTTACTCCTACCTCCTCTACAGACTCTCGCCTCCCTCCTCCTCCTACCTAATTAAAAAAATTAAATTAAACTAAATTAAAAATAAAGTAATCAAAAAAACCTTTCCTTTCACTGCTCTTTAATTACAGCTGTTTTTCATATCTTTTTTCTTTTCTCTCTCTTGTCTCTTTTTTCTTTTTTTTTCTCTTTCTTTTTTTTTTTATCTTGTCATACACTTCTTCCTTCTTCTTTGCCTTTCTGAAATTGTGAATTATTTTGGGGAAGAAATCTGACTCAGAGTGGACTCTCTCTGTGTGTATCTCTGCTCTAGTTCCCTTTCCCCTCTTGCTATCCCTAGAATATACAGTGGATAGTAGACTTGCATAACTGTCTATTCTTGCTATCCCTTCTTTCTTTTCTCTTTCTTCTTCACTGGGATTTGGTTACTATTTTTTCACGGACTGGAGAAATTGTTTGGCTAACTGGTAGTAATTAAACTGTTTCAATACTTGCTTCAGTTGCTACTGTAATTCCTGAGGTTGGTGAGTGCAATTGTCATAAAGGTATTTAGTACAGTGTTGCTTGTGCTCAAGACACAACAACTGAGGAACAACAGAGCATAAAAAAAGAAACACATAAATAAAAAAAATGGGTAGATCAAAAACAAATAAAACTGCTACTCCAATGAATGAAGACAAGAGCCCAGAAGAAACTACAAATCAGCCTGAAGTAACCATAGATAAGAAAAGTATGCAAGCAATAATAAACTTATTAATCACAGAAATGAAAACAACATTGGAGGAAAGGAATGGCAGTATTAGGGAAAGAACAGTGGAGACCCCCAAGGAAAATACTGATTATCTTGAGGCAATTAGAGAACTAAAAGCTGAAATGGCTGTAATGAAGAAAGAAGCTGAGGCAAGGGATAGCAGACTAACAGAAGCAGAATACAGAATTAGTCAGAGAAAGGATGAGTTAGAGATAACTAAGAAAGAGGTGAAAGAGCTTAAAAAGAGATTGAGAGACACTGAAAACAACAACAGAGACATATGGGATGATCTCAAAAGAAGTAACATTCGTATAATTGGCCTGCCAGAGGAAGAAAGAGAGGAAGGGGAAGCAAACATTATAGAGGAAATAATAGAATAAACTCCCCAGACCTGAATAACAGAAAGGATATCAAGATTCAAGAGGCCCAGAGAGTAATAAACAGAATCAACCCAGACCTGAAGACACCAAGACACATCATAGTCACAATGAGAAGAAGTAAGGATAAAGAAAGGATGCTAAAGGCTGCAAGAGAAAAACAAAAAGCCACATACAAGGGAAAACCCATAAGATTATCTGCAGACTTCTCCACTCAAACTCTAAAAGCCAGAAGAGAATAGCAAGATATCTATCGAGCCCTGAATGAAAAAGGGTTTCAACCAAGGATAATATATCCTGCTAGACTTTCATTCAAACTAGATGGAGGGATCAAAACCTTCTTAGACAAACAACAGTTAAAGGAGGCAACCATCACCAAACCGGCCCTGAAAGAGGTTCTAAAAGACCTCTTATAAACAAGAACATCATTATAATACTGGCAATATATAAGAGCAAACAAAAAAATTTTTTTGGACAATGGCACTACAATACATTAAAACCAAAATATCAATAAATATCAATGGCTTAAACTCACCCAACAAAAGGCACAGAATGGGGGGATGGATCAGAAAACATAACCCAACCATATGCTGCTTGCAAGAATCCCATCTGTCACAACAAGATAAACACATACTTAAAGTGAAAGGATGGAAAACTATCATACAGGCTAACAGACCAGAAAAAAGGTCAGGAACAGCGATTCTCATCTCAGACACAATAGATTTTAAATTAAATAAAGTAATAAAAGATAGGCAAGGACATTACATAATGATTAGAGGATCAGTCAGCCAGGAAGACTTAACAATTATTAACATCTATGCACCCAATGAGAAGCCATCTAAATATGTCAAGCACTTACTGAAAGAATTTCAAAAATACATCAACAGTAATACAATAATAGTGGGAGACTTCAATACCCCACTCTCACACTTAGACAGATCAACAAAGCAGAGAACCAACAAAGATACAAGAGAATTGAATGAAGAGATTGACAGACTAGACCTCTTGGACATTTTCAGAGTCCTTCACCCAAAAAAACTGGAATACACCTTCTTTTCAAATCCACATAACACATACTCAAGGATAGACCCATGTGAGGCCACAAAGACAGCATCAATAAATTCAAGAACATCGAAATCATCCCAAGTATCTTCTCAGACCACAGTGGAGTAAAACTAACATTTAACAACAAACAGACAATTATTAAAAGTCACAGAATTTGGAAACTAAACAACATACTCCTTAAGAACCACTGGGTCAGAGATTCACTCAAGCAGAAATTCAAATGTTCCTGGAAACAAATGAAAATGAAGACACAACCTATCTAAATATTTGGGACACAGCTAAAGCAGTACTGAGAAGGAAACTTATAGCCATACAATCACATATTAAACACCAAGAAGTAGCTCAGATGAACGACCTTACTGCATACCTCAAGGACTTAGAGGAAGAGGAACAAAGGAACCCTAAAGCAACCAGAAGGACAGAAATCACTAAAGTTCGAGCAGAAATAAACAACATCGAAAATAAATGAACAATACAAAAGATCAATGAAGCCAAATGTTGGTTCTTTGAAAGATTAAACAAAATTGACAAACCCCTAGCCAGACTCACCAAACAAAAAAGAGAGAAGACTCAAATTAATAGAATTGTAAACGATGGAGGAGATATCACAACTGACACCACAGAAATCCAGAGAATCCTGCGAAACTTTTATAAAGAACTATACACCACCAAGCTAGAGAATCTAGAAGAAATGGAACAATTCCTAGAAGCATATGCCCTTCCAAAACTGAACCAAGAAGAACTACAAAATCTAATTGCACCAATCACAGACAAAGAAATTGAAACCGTTATTAAGAATCTCCCCAACAACAAAAGTCCTGGACCAGATGGCTTTCACAAACGAACTCTACAAAACTTTCAGGAAACAGTTAATACCCATACTTCTTAAGCTTTTCCATAAGATTGAAGAAACAGGAATACTCCCTTCTACCTTCTATGAAACCAACATCACTCTGATACCAAAAGCTGATAGGGACAGAACAAAAAAGGAAAACTATAGACCAATATCTCTGATGAACATAAATGCCAAAATATTAAACAAGATCTTGTCCAACCAGATACAGCAACATATCAAAAAGATTGTTCATTATGACCAAGTGGGATTCATCCCAGGAATGCAAGGCTGGTTCAATATCCATAAGTCAATGTCATTCACCACATCAATAAAAGCAAAGCAAAAAACCATATGATTATCTCAATAGATGCAGAGAAAGCCTTTGACAAAATCCAACACCCATTCATGCTCAAAACTCTACAGAAAATGGGAATAGATGGGAAATTCCTCAAGATAGTGGAGTCTATATATAGCAAACCTACAGTCAACATCATACTCAATGGACAGAAGCTGAAAGCATTCCCTCTCAGATCGGGGCCTAGACAGGGCTGTCCACTGTCACCTTTACTCTTCAACATAGTACTGGAAGTTCTTGCCATAGCAATCAGGCAAGAGAAAGAAATCAAAGGAATACATATTGGAAAGGAAGAAGTCATGCTCTCACTATTTGCAGATGAGATGATAGTATACATAGAAAAACCTAAAGAATCCAGCAGAAAACTACTGGAAGTTATTAGGCAATATAGCAAGGTATCAGACTATAAAAGCAATCAGTGGCATTTTTTTATGCAAACACTAAATCTGAAGAGGAAGACATCAGAAATCACTCCCATTTACTGTTTCAGCAAAATCAATCAAATACCTAGGAATAAAAGTTGACCAAAGAAGTGAAAGACTTGTATGCTGAAAACTAAGAGTCGCTACTCAAGGAAATAGAAACTGATACCAAGAAATGGAAAGATATCCCATGCTCATGGATTGGAAGAATAAATATCATCAAAATGAATATTCTCCCCAGAGCCATATACAAATTTAAAGCAATACCCATCAAAGTTCCACCAATTATCTTTAAGAGAATAGAAAAAACACTAAATTATTTATCTGGAACCTGAAAACACCTAGAATTGCCAAAACCATCTTAAGGAAAAGAAACAGAAATGGAGGCATCACACTCCCAGACCTTAAACTATATTATAAAGCCATCATCATCAAAACAGCATGGTACTGGATCAAAAATAGGCACACAGACCAGTGGACCAGAATTTAAAGCCCAGAAATAAATCCCCACACCTTTGGAGATCAAATCTTTGATAAGGGGGCCCAAAGGATTAAATGGAAAAAGAAGGCTCTCTTCAATAAATGGTACTGGGAAAACTGGGTTGTAACATGCAGCAGAATGAAATTGAACCACTTTATCTCACCAGAAACAAAAATCAACTCCAAATGGATCAAAGACCTGGATGTTAGACTAGAAACTATCAAATACTTAGAGGAAAACTTTGGTAAAACAGTTTCCCACCTACACCTCAAGGATATCTTTGATGAATCAAACCCAATTGCAAGGAAGACTAAAGCAGAAACAAACCAATGGGACTACATCTAATTGAAAAGCTTCTGCACATCCAAAGAAACTATTAAACAAACAGAGAGACCCCTCACAGAATGGGAGAAGATCTTCACATGGCAGACATCAGACAAGAAACTAATCACCAAAATATATAAAGAGCTAAGCAAACTTAGCACCAAAAAAGAAAATGACCCCATCCAAAAATGGGCAAAGGATATGAATAAAACATTAACTACAGAGGAGATCCAAAAGGCTAACAAACATATGAAAAACTGCTCTGGTCACTGATTGTCAGAGAAATGTAAATTAAGACAACACTAAGATACCACCTCACTCCTCTAAGAACGGCATAGATCAAAAAGGACAGCAGCAACAAATGTTGTAGAGGTTGTGGGGATGAGGAACCCTTTTACATTGCTGGTGGGAATGTAAATTGGTCCAGCCTCTGTGGAGAGCAGTCTGGAAAACTCTCACAAGGCTAGACATGGACCTTCCATATGATCCAGTAATTCCTCTCCTGGGGTTATACCCCAAGGACTCCATAACACCCAACCAAAAAGAGGTGTGTACTCCTATGTTCATAGCAGCACAATTCATAATAGCTAAAACCTGGAAGCAACCCAGGTGCCCAACAACAGATGAGTGGCTGAGAAACCTGTGGTATATGTACACAATGGAATACTATGCAGCTACTAAGAACAATGAACTCAACTTCTCTGACCCATCTTGGACAGAGCTAGAAGGAATTATGTTAAGTGAACTAAGTCAGAAAAATAAAGATGAGTATGGGATGATCCCACTCATCAACAGAAGTTGAGGAAGAAGATCTGAAAGGGAAACTAAAAACAGGACCTGACCAAATTTTAAGTAGGGCACCAAAGTAAAAACCCTGTGGTAAGGGGTAGACATGCAGCTTACTGGGCCAGTGGGGCGTGGGAGTGGATGGGAGGGATGGGTCACAGTCTTTTGGTGGTGGGAATGGTCTTTATGTACACTCCTAGCAAAATGTAGACATATAAATCAGTAGTTAATCAATATGAGAAGGGGAAAATCAATTGTATGTCTCAAAGTTTTTCAAAACAAACTGAATCTTTTTAATATATAGGCTGTGTACTTGATATGCGGACTCTCTCAAAAGCCTAGACCAAGTAGATTAGAAGTATCCAATAGCATAGCTATATATAAGATACTGGGTACTGTACAGCAAACCCTAACAAAAGGAGTTTTCCAAGTTAACCCAATTACCAAATAATGTGATGATAACATTAACTATCGATTGTCTTTTTGAACCCTAAGACAGCAGGAACCTCACATCTCCACTATAGAGCCTCTACTTCCCCCAGTCCTGGAACACTTGGATATGGCCCACTTTCCCGTATGCCTCTCCCAATCCATACCAAATAATATTGCATCCGCCGATCACAACCTAACCAACGCAACAATTGCTACCTCAACATGCTTCACCTCAGACTATGTCCAGAGACTTCACGTGTGGAATGACAACCCTTCAGCTTCATTACTCGGGTGAGACCTTTCCTTTCATAGTATACTCTAATTCCATCTCAGGTGGTTTACTTTCTAACAAAATCCCAAAACCTAGATATACACCAGTTTTGTGAGAGAGAGCATATGTTCACATGTATCCGTAAACTACTGCAAAATATATACCTGAAAGCAAAGGTACACTAGAGTTTGCAGTGAGTACCCCCCTAACACTTCCTCTCCACTATTCCAAGCTTTGGGTCCATGATTGGTCAACAATTTGTTTGGCATTGTATGTTAACTCTCTTTTCAGTCACCAGGTTCCAGATGTCTTCAGGATGCCGGCCAGGCTTCCCTGGACTGAAGACCCCACCAATGTGTCCTGGAGCTCAGCTTCCCCAGAGACCCACCTTTGGTTTCAAAACCACTATGATCTTCGCACGACGCCAAACTTTGGGCATAGACTCAGATTCCAAGATGTGGGACAGGAATGAAGCGAGCCACTTCTTTGCCGCGGGACCCAGGTTAAGAATGAGTTCTGGGGTGATGTTATCATAGCCAGCACCTGTTCCCGGTTTAACCCTCTTCAAAGCGTCTTCCAGTTCAGACAGTGTAAAGGGAGAGAGTTTTGGAGATGGACAAGATAACCGGAAGTGGGATGACCACTCATGGGAAATTTCTCTTTTCCAGACTGGGTAGATCTTAGCACGTCCAACTTGAGTTAGGTGACTGGCCACTGAGTTTGGAGATATGGGAGGATGGGAGACGGGAGGGGGTTGGCTACCTGCACCCAGTCTGTGAAGAAGCTTCCAGGCCTTCCTACTTGAGTGGGTGAAGTTCAGACTTTCCGTGAGTTGTTGCCAGCGGGCTTGGTGTGCTGCATCCAGGGAGGTAATGAGATGGTCAGCCACATCTGGGTCACCCGACTCATCATACTGCTTTAGTAGTTGCTCGCATTCAGCATCAAGACAAGGCATATAGTTAGCACGTCTCCCACGAGGAATGGCTTGGGAAGCTGCTTTGAAGATGGCTTGGTGGAAGCGCCTGTAGGAATCTTCAGAGGGGATAGAGTTAATTGGAATTACAGGAATAGATTTGTTGGTAAGATCACTGAACAGATGCCAGTTTGCTTTCCGAAAGTTCCATCTTAGTTTCTCCTCCGAGCACAGAATCAGTGGGAGCTGGAGACCAATGTGGATGATAGCTGGGCGGTGATGACTGTGCGGGAAGATCTTGAGAACTTGTCTCGTAGCGGGAAAGGCTTGGCCATTGACTGTGCTAATCCAGCATAGGTCGGGTGACGAGTCTTTATTCCATCTAGCACTGTGAAAAGAGCCTGGTTGTTTGGGATCATATAATGGGAGGATAATTTCTGGAACCATCCGTTCCACCCCGGTTCCATGGCTGCCAGTTCTTAGCAACATCGCCCCACCAGATATTCGTCGGGATGCGGCATCATCTAAGTTCATTTCCCACGTCTACGCTCGACCAGACCTGCCAATATACGTGGATATCTTCGCCCACCCTGTTCAACGCTTCATGTCTCGTCACCCAATCTGGTCCCCTATGCCTTCACTGAACTTCTCTGTTCCAGTCTCTTGGAAACAGAGCTGGCAGTCAGCTGAGGTAAAGAACAAACATCTCATCACAGACCCCTGCAAGCGTCAACCCAGCTTTGACCTAGCACATTATGATTGGACCCTCCTCAATCGCTATTGAACAGGCCATGGCCGGTGCGCCACTATGTTCCATCACTGGGGAGCCAGAGACGACCCGAACTGCCCCTGCAGCTTCAGACAGACTATGACCCACATAGTCAACGACTGCCACCTCTCCAGATTCAAAGGAGGTCTCGAAACTTTACATCAGGCTCAACCTGATGCTGTTGACTGGCTACGGAATAAGGGAAAATGCTAGAAGAAGACGAAGAGACCCACCCTACTAGGGAATGAGAGAGGGAGACTGGGAGTATGGACCGACCAGTCAATGCCCATGTTCATCAAGGAAGCAATTTCAGAAGCCAGACCTTCTACCTTCTTCAACCCACAATGACCCTGGTTCCATGCTCCCAGAGGGATAGAGAATGGGAAAGCTATCAGTGGAGGGGGTGGGATATGGAGATTGGGTGGTGGGAATTGTGTGGAGTTGTACCCCTCCTACCCTAAGGTTTTGTTAATTATTCCTTTCTTAAATAAAAAAAAAATGAAGAGTTCACTGAATAATACTGACTGAGGTTAGGTCACTCAGTGGTGCTATCTTGCATAAGAATGTCACTGGGTTCATAAAATGTGCCATGGCAGCCCTGAGACAGCCCAAGGTATAGCATGGCATTAAACTCTCAAGCTTGAGGTCCTGAGTTCATCCTCAGCATCACATGTGCCAGAATGATGTTCTGCTTCTCTCTTTCTCTACCACATTAGAGAGAGGGAGAGAGGGGGGGGGAATGGAGGAAGAGAAGAAAGAAAGATGGGAGGGAGGGATGGAGGGAGGGTGAGTATCATTAACTGGGAAGATGCATGCGGAAGTGTCTTATTTTTTTGTTTTCGTGTAAACACAGACATTTTATTCTCACATTTCTAATAACTGAGAAGACCATGGCTAGCAGATTCAATATCTAAATGTCTGGGAAGGGTCCTCTTTTGGACTTGTATATAAATGCCTTCTTAAGTCCTCCCCTTTTCTCTCGGTACTCAAGGGAAATCTCTTTCTCTTCTAATAAAACATAATGAAATACATAAGAAAAAAAAAAGAATATTCCTCTTTCTTTCTTTCTTTCTTTCTTTCTTTCTTTCTTTCTTTCTTTCTTAAAACCAGAGCACTGTTCAGCTCAGGCTGATGGTGGTGCCTGGGAACTTGAAGCCTCCAGTATAAAATTATTTGCCTAATAATTATTCTGTCTCTCTAGCCTATTCCAAGAAGATTAAAATTTATGTCTGGACTTAAGTCAATCCAACCACTACACACTACAAGCAATGTTATGATTCTATTAGTATACCATTCTTGAAATGACAAAATTATTTTTTTTATTTCTTTATTGGGTAACTAATGTTTTACAGTCGACAGTAAATACAATAGTTAGTATATGTGTATCATTTCCCAATTTTCCATATAACAATACAACCCCCACTAGGTCCTCTGTCATCCTTCTTGGATCTGTGGAACACTCCTATTTCTCTTTACCTGTCTAATATCTACAGATTCTTCAAGCTTCAAATGATAGGAGATACCTCTGGGTTTATATTGGACATTTTGCCTTTTTCTACTATGGTTCATTGACAGTCATTATCACAAAGATTATGTGTGTGTTTTCATTTGATCATTTTAGGGAAGTTATTTAGGTTTCCATGCCATTTATATTGCCATTAATGAAGAAGTTTTGTCCACTCAATTTATTATTCAAATGATTGCTTATGCAAAATTTGCCATGGAGAATAACCAGAATTTTTAAAATGTTTTTTTTAAAGTTTATTTTATTTGATAGAACAGAGGTAAATTGAGAGGGAGGGAGAGAGAGGGAGAGAGGACAGGGCTATAAGCACTGCTTCACTGCTAGTGACTTTCCCCTTTCTGGTGAGTTTTGGGGGGTGGGGGATTGACTGGGCTGGAATCAGGTCCTTGTGCATGGAAATACAAGCATTTAGTCAAGTACACTACCACCCAGTCTCATAATCCGTTTTTTTTTTGTTTTAATAAATATGTAATGGCAAGGAATATTCCACCATGTATTTATAGATATTATTACTGCTTCAATAATGCTAAAAATAGTCTCCAGAAAAAAAATTGTTTTTTGGGAGTCAGTGGGTTAAACATAGCGGGGTAAACACATGTGGCACAAAGGGCAAGGACTGGCATAAGGATCCTGGTTCAAGCCCTGGCTCCCCACCTGCAGGGGAGTCGCTCCACAGGTGGTGAATCAGGTCTGCAGGTGTCTATCTTTCTCTGTCTTCCCCTCCTCTCTCCATTTCTCTCTGTCCTAGCCAACAACTACATCAATAACAACAACAATAATAGCTACAACAACAATAAAAAACAAGGGCAACAAAAGGGAAAATAAATAAATATAAAAAAGTGTTATATGTATGCACTTATATATATACTTATATATAATACTATGTTTTAAAAAAATATCTATCATTTATATAATATTTTCCAACATATCATCTCATTGTATTGGTAGTTGAAATCAAAAGGTTATAGTATTTTAACATTTAAAGGATTGTAAAAAATAATTCAAGTTCACATTTATAGAGATAAGGAAGCCTAAACAGAGGTCATTGGAAGGAGAATAAAAGAGGACTAGTAAGCAGATCAGAATAAGAGAAAATAATATATGTTGTGATAATATTTAACTGTGATCATTATGTATCCAAGAACTAAAGAAACAGAGAAATGTGTTACTATACAGTTAAGAATGAGATACAGTTAATAGCTAGTATGATACACAAATTTTAGCTTAGTCCTCATCTTGAGGAAGATAAACATTGAACTCATACTAAAAACTACTAAAATCTTTTTTTTTTACTGTTTTTTTTTATTGGGAAATTAATGTTTTACATTCAACAGTAAGTACAATAGTTTGTACATGCATAACATTCCCCAGTTTCCCATATAATAATACAACCTCCACTAGGTCCTCTGAATCCTTCTTGGACCTGTATTCTCCTACTTCTCCAACCCCCCCCCCCCCCAGAGTCTTTTACTTTGGTGCGATATGCCATTTCCATTTCAGGTTCTACTTCTGTTTTCTTTTCTGACCTTGTTTTTCAACTTCTGCCTGACAGTGAGATCATCCTATATTCACCCTTCTGTTTCTGACATATTTCACTCAACATGAATTTTTCAAGGTCCATCAAGATCGGCTGAAAATGGTGAAGTCACCATTTATTACAGCTGAGTAGTATTCCATTGTGTATATAGACGACAACTTGCTCAGCCACTCATCTCTTGTTGGACACCTGGGTTGTTTCCAGGTTTTGGCTATTACAAATTGTGCTGCCGAGAACATATGTATACAGAGACCTTTTTGGATGGATATGTTGGGTTCCTTAGGATATATTCCCAGGAGAGGAATTGCAGGGTCATAGGGTAGGTCCATTTCTAGCCTTCTGAGAGTTCTCCAGACTGTTCTCCACAGAGGTTGGACCAATTGACATTACCACCAGCAGTGTAGGAGGGTTCCTTTGACCCCACACCCTCTCCAGCATTTGCTGCTATTACCTTTTCTGATGTATGACATTCTCACAGGAGTGAAGTGGTATCTACTTGTTGTCTTTATTTGCATTTCTCTGACAATCAGAGACTTGGGGCATTTTTTCATGTGTTTCTCAGCCATTTGGATCTCTTCTCTGGTGAATATTCTGTCCATGTCTTCCGCCCATTTTTGGATGGGGTTATTTGTTGTCTTGTTGTTGAGTTTGGCAAGCTCTTTATATATGTTGGTTATTAAACTCTTGTCTGATGTATGGCATGTAAAGATCTTCTCCAATTCTGTGAGGGGGTCTCTTGATTTGGGTAGTGGTTTCTTTTGCTGTGAAGAAGCTTTTTAATTTGATGTTGTCCCATAGGTTTATACTTGTCTTAGTCTTCTTTGTAATTGGATTCGTTTCATTGAAGATATCTTTGAAATTTATGCGGAAAAGAGTTCTGCCAATATTTTCTTCTAAGTATCTGATAGTTTGTGGTCTAACATCCAAGTCCTTGATCCACTTGGAATTTACTTTTGTGTTTGGTTAAATAAAGTGGTTCAGTTTCATTCTTCTGCATGTTTCAACCCATTGTTTCCAACACCATTTGTTGAAGAGACTCTGCTTTCCCCATTTAATAGTCTGGACCCCTTTGTCAAAGATTAGATGTCCATAGGTGTGGGGACTCACTTCTGGGCTCTCAATTCTATTCCACTGGTCAGTGTGTCTATTCATGGTCCAGTACCAAGTAGTTTTGATGACAATGGCCCTGTAATACAATTTGAGATCTGGGAGTGTGATGCCTCCAGTTCTGTTCTTTTTTCTCAAGATTATTTTGGCAATTCTAGGTGTTTTCTGGTTCCAGATAAACATTTGTAGCATTTGTTCTATTCTCCTAAAAAATGTGCTTGGGATCTTGACAGGGATAGCATTAAATTTGCATATGGCTCTGGGTAGTAGATTCATTTTGGTGATGTTAATTCTACCGACCCAAGAACATGGAATATCTTTCCACTTCTTTGTGTCTTTTTCAATTTCCTTGAGTAGTGACTCATAATTTTCAGTATACAAGTCTTTCACTTCTTTGGTTAGGTTTACTTCTAGATATTTTATTGTTTTAGTTGCTATAGCAAAAGGAATTGATTTCTGGATTTCAATTTCCTCTAGCTTAGTGTTTGCATAGAGGAATGCCACTGACTTTTGAATGTTAATTTTATAGCCTGACACCTTACTGTATTTCCTGATGATTTCCAAAACTTCTTGCTGGATCCCTTAGGTTTTCTGTGTATACTATCATGTCATCTGCAAATAGGGAGATTTTGACTTCTTCTTTTCCAATCTGTATGCCTTTTATTCCTTACTCCTGCCTGATTGCTATGGCAAGAACTTCCAACACTATGTTGAATAGTAATGGTGATAGTGGGCAGCCCTGTCTAGTACCTGATCTGAGTGGAAATGCTTCCAGTTTTTCACGATTGAGTATGATGTTGGCTGTATGTTTGCTATATATAGACTTCACTATCTTCAGGAATTTTCCATCTATTCCCATTTTTTGTGTTTTGATCATAAAGGGATGTTGTATTTTGTCAGAGGCTTTCTCTGCATCTATTGATATGACCATGTGGTTTTAGTTCTTGCTTTTGTTGATGTGGTGGATCACATTGATTGATTTACGTATATTAAACCAACCTTACATGCCTGGGATAAACCCCTACTTGGTCATGATGAACAATATTTTTTAATATACTGCTGTATCCAGTTGGCTAGAATTTTGTTCAGTATTTTAGCATCTATGTTCATCAGAGATATTGGTCTGTAGTTTTCTTTTTTGTTTGTGTCCCTGTCTGCTTTTGGTGTCAGAGTTATGTTGGCTTCATAGAAGCTGGCAGGGAGTATTCCAGTGTCTTCAATCTTCTGGACAACTTTTAAAAGTATAGGTATTAGTTCTTTTTTGAAGGTTTTGTAGAATTCATTTGTAAAACCATCTGGTCCAGGACTTTTATTTTTGGAGAGGTTTTTGTAACTGTTTCAATTTCATTAGCTGTGATGGGACTGTTCATGTTATCCACTTCCTCTTTAATTAGTTTTGGAAGTTGTTAGGTATCTAGGAAATCATCCATTTCTTCCAGGTTCTCTAGTTTGGTGGCATATAGTTGTTCATAGAAGCCTCGCATGATATGTTGAATTTCTGCGGTGTCTGTTGTGATATCTCCTCTTTCATTTACTATCCGATTTATTTGGGTCTTCTCCCTTTTTTGTTTTGTGAGTCTGGCTAAAGGTTTGTCAATTTTGTTCACTCTTTCGAAGGACCAACATTTACTTTCGTTGATCTTTTGTATGATTTTCTTATGCTCAATGTTATTTATTTCTGCCCTAACTTTAGTGATTTTTGTCCTTCTGGTTGCTTTAGGATTCCTTTGTTCTTCTTCTTCTAGATCTTTAAGATGTGCAATCAGGCTGTTTATTTGTGCCTTTTCTTGTTTCCTAATATGTGCTTATATAGCTATGAACTTCCCTCTCAGTACTGCCTTAGCTGTGTCCCAAATAGTTTGATAGCTTGTGTCTTCATTTTCATTGAAGTCTCGAAACATTTTGATTTCTTCCTTGATTTCCTCTTTGACCCAGAGGTTGTTAAGAAGTGTACTGTTGAGCTTCCACATTTTGGGACTATTAATAATATTTTATTGATTGTTAAGTGTTAATTTAATTCCACTGTGGTCTGAGAAGATGCTTCGGATGATTTCAATGCTCTTGAATTTGCTGATGCTGTCTTTGTGGCCTAACATATTGTCTATCCTTGAGAATGACCCATGTGGATTTGAGTAAAATGTTCATTCCAGTTTCTTGGAATGAATGACTCTGAAAATGTCCAATAGTTCTAGTTTATCTATCTCTTCATTTAGCTCTCTTATGTCTTTATTGATTTTCTGCCTGGATGATCTGTCAAGTTGAGAGAGTGGGGTGTTGAAGTCCCCTACTATGACTGTGTTACTGTTAATATATTGCTGTAGCTCTTTCAGTAGACGTCTGATGTATTTAGATGGCTTCTCATTGGGTGCGTAGATGTTAATAATTGTTAAGTCCTCTTGATTGACTGATCCTCTGAGCATTAAGTAGTGTCCATTCCTATCTTTTTTAATCTTATCTATTTTAAATTCTATCATGTCAGATATGAGAATAGCTGTTCCTACCCTTTTTAGTGGGCCATTGGCTTGTATGATAGTTTTCCATCCTTTCACTTTTAGTCTGTGTTTGTCTTGTTGAGTTAGGTGGGTTTCCTATAGACAGCATATTGTTGGATTGTATTTTCTGATCCATCTTCCTACTCTGTGTCTTTTAATAGGTGAATTCAGGCCATTAACATTTATTGATATCAAAAATTGAAGATATTTTAATGCCATTCTTATAGTGTTTTAGAGTGTTCTGATATATGTCCTATTTATGATGGTCTGACTGTTTATAGAAGACCTTTCAGAACTTCTTTCAGGGCAGGCTTGGTGATAGTTGATTCCTTCAACTGTTGTTTGTCTGAGAAGGTTTTGATGCCTCCATCTAGTCTGAATGACAGTCTAGCAGGATATAGTAGTCTTGGTTGAAAGCCTTTCTCATTGAGCACTTGATAGATATCTTGCCATTCTCTTCTGGCCTGTAGTGTTTGTGTGGAGAAGTCTGCTGCTAATCTTATGGGTTTTCCTCTGTAGGTGACTCTGTTTTTCTCTTGCAGCCTTCAGGATCCTTTCTTTATCCTTATTCCCTTCCATTCTAAATATGATGTGTCTTGGTGTCTTTAAGTCTGGGTTAATTCTGTTTGGAACCCTCTGAGCTTCTTGAATCTTTATGTCTTTGATGTTGTCTAGAGTAGAGAAGTTTTCAGCTATTATGGCCTGAAGAATGCTTTCTTCCTCTCCCTCTCTTCCTCTGGTAAGCCAATAATTCGTATATTGTTTCTTTTGAAGTCATCACATAGGTCTCTGTTGTTGTTTTCTGCATCTCTTAATCTCTTTTTGAGATCTCTTACTTCTTTTTTAGTTGTCTCTAATTCGTCCTTGATCTTGCTAATTCTGTCTTCAGCCTCATTGATTCTATTATCTCTGCCCTCTACTGTTTTCTGGAGTTCATCTATTTTGTTACCTTGTTCTGATACTGTTTTATCTTGTTCAACTAGTTGTGTTCTTAGCTCAGATATTTCAGCCTTCAGCTCTCTAATAACCTTGAGATAGTTAGAGTTTTCTTCCAGAGTCCCATTTGTTGTTCCTGTATTTCTGATTACAATTCTTTCAAGCTCTTTTTACTCACTCCTGTGATTATTTCCTTAGCTAATGTTTGGATGTTGAACTCATTATTTTGTGCTTCACCCTTTGGGGGGCTTTTAGCTGGACTGTTGTCCTGGTTCGTTTCTCCAATATTTCTTCTTGTTGGTTTACCCATTTTATATATTATGTTATGAGTTCCCTGTCTTAGTACTTTTCAAATTACTGATTACTATTTCCTGGATTGACTTGTGTCTAATAAGGTAATTAAAGGGTTCACAGTGATGGAAGTTAACAGTTGTTTCAATAGTATTTTAATCCCTGAGTTGGGGCTCAGTGCTTTAAAAGCTTTTTTTTTTTTCTTCCCTGTAGGCTATGGGAGCCTGAGGGCTTCTAAACTATAAGTATGTTTCTTATCTTAATCACTGACTCCTGACCAAGAGACAAGGCAGGGTGTGGCAGAGATAGTCCAGTGGTTATGCAAAGAGACTTTCACAGCCCCACAGGTATGCCACCGAGGTATAGGTCTTCTCCTGAGTTTCCTGTTTATATCTCTGTTTCCCAGTGTCCCTCCCTGCAGCTGCTCCAGATTTTGAGGGCAGTAGCAATGGAGACTCAGAGTTGCACTTGATGAGTCTCCGGGGAATCCTCTCCTACCTTCAGCTGTCCCCTTGTTGGTGGAACAGACTAGAGGTGGTGTCTCAACTGATAATCCGCCGGACTGTTACCAGCCACTTAGTCTCTCCCTAGGCTCCTCTCTGTCACCAGCCACAGGTGTTTGTACTCACCGGTGATTTGGTGGTTTCCTGTAGTTGTTCTAGTCTTGTCTTGTTTCTACTTTAAAATCAATTATTCTTTGGTGCCCTACTTACAATTTGGTCAGGTCCAAAGAATAATTTATTTTAAAGTATAAAATTTAAGGACATTTGATAAAAAGCATTAATTCCAATTCCTGGGCAATTTATTAATATTTCTAATGAAAAAACATGCCTATTGAAAGTTATCTTCACAAATACATTATCCACCTATAGGTAATTTTTTTTCTTAAATTAAAAATATATTGTTTGACTACCCGAAGCCCTGTGGTGAGGGGTAGACATGCAGCTTCCTGGGCCTGTGGGGGGTGGGAGTGGGTCGGAGGGATGGGTCACAGTCTTTTGGTGGTGGGAATGGTGTTTATGTACACTCCTAGCAAAATGTAGACATATAAATCACTAGTTAATTAATATGAGGGGGAAAATCAATGTATGTCTCAAAGTTTTTCAAAACTCAAACTGAATCTTTTTAATATATAGGCTGTGTATTTGATATGCAGACTCTCTCAAAAGCCTAGACCAAGCAGATTAGAAGCATCCAATAGCACAGCTATATACAAGATACTGGATACTGTACAGCAAACCATAACAAAAGGACTTTTCAAAGTTAACCCAATTACCAAATAATGGGATGATAACATTAACTATCGAGTGTCTTTTTGAACCCTAAGAAAGTAGGAACTTCACATCTCCACTATAGAGCCCCTACTTCCCCCAGTCCTGGAACCCTTGGATAGGGCCCACTTTCCCGTATGCCTCTCCCAATCCATACCAAATAATATTGCATCCGCCGATCACAACCTAACCAACACAACGATTGCCACCTCAACATGCTTCACTTCAGACTGTGTCCAGAGACTTCACGTGTGGAATGACAACCCTTCAGCTTCATTACTCGGGTGAGACCTTTCCTTTTATAGTACACGCTAATTTTATCTCAGGTGGTTCACTTTCTAACAAAGTCCCATAACCTAGATATACACCAGTTTCTGTGAGAGAGAGCTTATGTTCACACGTATCCATAAACTACTGCAAAATATATACCTGAAAGCAGAAGTACACTAGAGTTTGCAGTGAGTACCTCCCTAACACTATTCTCCACTATTGGGTCCATGATTGCTCAACAATTTGTTTGGCTTTGCATGTTAACTCTCTTTTCAATCACCAGGTTCCAGATGCCATCAGGATGCTAGCCAGGCTTCCCTGGATTGAAGACACCACCAATGTGTCCTGGAGCTCAGCTTCCCCAGAGACACACCCTACTAGGGAAAGAGAGAGGCAGACTGGGAGTATGGACCGACCAGTCAACGCCCATGTTCAGCGGGGAAGCAATTACAGAAGCCAGACCTTCTATCTTCTGCAACCCACAATGACCCTGGTTCCATGCTCCCAGAGGGATAGAGAATGGGAAAGCTATCAGGGGAGGGGGTGGGATATGGAGATTGGGTGGTGGGAATTGTGTGGAGTTGTACCTATGATTTTGTTAATCCTTTCTTAAATAAAAAAAAATAAATAATAAAATATTCTTTGAGACAGATGTTCAAATTCTATAACAGCTACCACTACTACTGCTAGGGTGCTGTTAGATGTGTGGTGTGTAAGTTTGTTTATTTATCTGACTTCTGTTAGATATGAACTTTATTTGACATTGATACAGCATATTTCTTCATCTGGTAATTAATTTGGATGAAAGTCGGTAGTGTTGAAACATGTTATTCAAACCTTTAAAACCTGTGATAACTACATTTTATATGTAATGTATATTTTATATAATTATATCTTATATGTAATTATATAATTACATATAAATATAACTTTAAGTCTTTATATTCTTAGTTGATAGGTGTCACATAATAAATACCTTTATCTTTTTTTTTAATTTAGAAGGAAACACTGACAATATGAAGGCCTTTATCTCAGAATAGAAAGCACATGGGAGAAAAGTGTTTTAGACAGCTAATATAATAAAGTCTAGAAAACTGAATTATAGAGGGCCAGGGGTGGTACACATAGTTGAACATATATGCTACTGTGTTCAAGGAACTGCATTCAAGCCTTCAGACACCACCTGCATATAGCAACTTCAGAGTGATGCAGTGATGTAAGCATCTATCTCTCCTATCTATCCCTCTACCCTCTCAACTTCTCTATCCTATCCAAAAAAGTTGAATTATGCTTTCTTTTGTATTTGTCTACATCATTATAAATGAATTAAGCGTAGAATAATTACTTTGAAATTTCCAGTGAATGGACATAATTTAGAACAGTGAGGCCTTATTTTTTGTTTTCTATTTTCTTTCTTGTTTTAAAATTTTATTGAGTGATTAATGCTTTACAGTATAATCTTTGCCACATAAGCACAATACTCATCTCCTCTTGACTGGCATCTAGGAGACACACCGGGATCCCAATGTGCTTGGTGCAGTCGCTTTTCTTTCTACCCAGAGTCCTTTTTTGGGTGTATTATGCCACTCCATCTAAGTTTCAGCTTATGATTTCCCTTAACTGCTCTTTTTTCTTTAAAATTTTTTTTATTATCTTTATTTATTGGATAGAGACAGCCAGAAATCAAGAGGGAAGGGTGTGATAGAGAGGAAGAGAGACAGACAGACACCTGCAGCCCTGCTTCACAACTCATGAAGCTTTCCCCCTGCAGGTGGGGACCAGGGGCTCGAAACCGAGTCCTTGTGCACTGTAATATGTGCGCTCAACCAGGTGCACCACCACCCAGCCCCTTTCTGCTCTTTGTTCTTAGATGAAATAATTTCGCACTGGTCTTTCTCTTTCTGGCTTGTCTCTCACTCAACATGATGCCTTCAAGTTCTGATCATGCTATTGCAAAGGAGATGACTTTTTTATTTTGACAGCTGCAAAGCACTCCTTTGTGTATATGTACCACAACTTCCTTAGACATTCATCTGTCATTGGTCATCTATATGTAAAAGCAACCTGTAGCTAACTTGTCTAACTTTTTTTTCCTTTTTTTAAACTTTTTTTATTATCTTTATTTATTTCTTGGATAGAGACAGTCAGAAATCGAGAGGAAGGGAGAGACAGAGAGGGAAAGAGACAGAAAGACACCTGCAACCCTGCTTTACCACTTGTAAAGCTTTCCCCCTGCAGGTGGGATAACTTTTTTTTTTCATAAACACACTCTTTTAAATATATTTTTTTAATTATCTATTTTTTCATTGGATATAGACAGCCAGAAATAAAGAGGGAAGGAGGTGATAGAGAGGGAGAGAGACAGAAACACCTGCAACACTCTTTTACCGCTCACAAAGCTTACCCCCTGCAGGTGGGGACAGGGGGTTCAAACCTGAGTCCTTGTGTATTCTAATATGTGCAGTCAACCAGGAGCACCACCACTTCACCCCAGTTGTCTAAGTATAAACTGCTACATTAAAATTTCTTCTAAATCTGCTAATTTTGTTGATTAATGATGTTAAAAACTGATATTTTAAATAAATCAACAGAGAAACTAAATATTTCAAACTTGAAACTTTCATGTTTAAGTTGAGGGCAAAAAACTAAGTAAATTTAAATTAAAAAAAATACATTCTTAATCCCATGTAGGGTGTTTCCATGTAATTTACATGAATAAGCATAGTTAAAACTGCATATTGCAAGGTAGATGAGAGAAAAACTACTGGACACTTTTGTCTGTGCATTATTTTCTGATAGAAGTGTGATACCCGATTGATCATCAGAGAATCATGAAGTCCATCCAGATCCAGAGAGACTATGAAGATAGCAAAAAACACCAACTTACCTTTTTGATATAAAGTCAGGGATTTCTCTCTTACTCTTGCTTCTTTTTTCTTGCTTGCCAGAATGAATGCATGACAGAATTATTCCTATATATAGTATTGTTTTGACATGTAATATGCATGATATAGATATATACTGTCCTTAAATGAGCTTATCAAAATGGTTGTCAGGAAAGCTTTCGGGCTCCAAATCTGAACGCAGTATAAACTATATATCTTAAATAGACTAGAACAATGTCCAGTTACCTACTTTTCAAACCATGGTTGTTATTTCTCTCCTAAATCTAACTGAATTTTTATAATGTAATTTCTTTTATGGAAGACACTACTTTTAATACTGATACTCTTGAGAGTCTACTGCCTCAGCCACGGAGTCACCTCCTGGACCAATACTGATATTCTTTACATAGTTTTGGATGAGCAAAGTTCCACTGAGCTGAATGGACTCTATGAAGGGTCAAAGAAATGATACCATGATGGTAACAATGGGATTAATATATTGTCGTTCTGTGCCATGGGGAAGAGAGAGAGGAGGTTGGGCGAAGAGGGAACACAAATCTTTATTTGTGCTGGCACCTCAGAGTTGGGTGCGAGAGAAGCAGGTTGGGCCATGTGGAGGTAGTGAAAATGGCCACCTCACGCAGTAACATTTCCTGCGTCTAGACACAAAAGTGAAGCACCGGCAAGAGGGGTGAAGTGCTGGCAAGAGAGAGAAGTGCGGAAGAAGGGCTTTTATAGGAGCAGCTTTCGCAAGAATGGGAAGGGGGAGGAGTAACCACAACACTCCAGAGTAGGATAATAACTCTTGTGAGAATGGGAGGGGGGAGGAGTAACCAAAGCACTCCAAATATCGCAGGGAAATAGACAATGCCCTGAGGGCACAACATGGCGGAACAGGCACTCTGAGAATGTCCCAACTCTCTCAGGAACTAGCAGTAGTCTGACGGGACAACATGGCAGATGTGACTGCGTCTGCACAATTTCCCAGCAATATATAGGGCCTGGATATGATTTTAAACCTTACTGGTTTGAGGTTGATGTCCCAGAGAAGAAAGAATAGGGCATTGAAGACACACAAACATGTCATATACATCATTTTAACACAAAACAGTTTAAATGTTAGACAAGACGGACATATACGCAAGCAAAGACAATTGGAGAAGAAAAGCTTGAATACCTAATGATAAATGAAAGACATGGTTATAAAAGCTCAAATTTCCCCACCAATAGGCTGTGCGATATTTTCTAATGAGCCAGGGTTAATATTAGCTTTCAGTAAATAATGCTTACAATGAGATAAGGATGGAGATTACAAAGAGAACTTTATAATAAACAATACAGTGCATCAACTCAAGAGCCCAGAGATGTATTTTGGCTGTATATCTGAAAAATGTTTGGTCAAAGAAGGGTTCTCCCCATTCAATTATATGTGAAGATAAAATAGCATACTTCAAAGGCAAACATTACTACAACAGTGATGTGATTTTTCTTGAACTGATGTTTGTTCAGTAGAGTCCTCAGATGTCTGGTGGGGAAGCTCAATACTACAAAAGGCCAAAAAAGAAGATGAAGGGAAGAAATTCATTACTGACAGGCATCCTGGCAAGTACTTGACAGGACTTCTAGGGCTACAGGGTTGATCAAGGCAGCATGCTGGCTAAGAGAGTAAGGTAGGGCTGTGTAGACACATCGCTACTAGGGTCGTGGGTGATGGAATGCTCTGGTGTTCCCTGGTTCAGACTGAACTGGTTATTATTTATGGGCAGAGCAGGAATAGAAAACCCTAAGTTGTGGGAGATTGCTACTCAGATAAGAGCTACTGAGGAAGTCATATCAGATATGTTCACTTTCCTGTGACTCAGGATATGGGCCATTATTAATTTTTTTTTTCCCACAGATCACCTGAACACACACACAACATTACAATGCCAAGGCACTATGATGAAGTAGTTGATCTCAATTCCTGCTTATAGAATGCTGCAAAAAGTGAAAGAAAGAAAGAAAGAAAGAAAGAAAGAAAGAAAGAAAGAAGGAAAGAAAGAAAGATATAGCCTAGCAAGAGGAAGGAAAAGAACACCACAGCAATTTCCATAAATGTTAAAGCAAACCAGTGAATGACAGCATGAGAAAGGTGAAAAATTTAGGTAGGAGTCTTGCATGACAAATCCAAGTGTATACGTGCAATATGGCCTTTGTATTTTAAAAGCCTCAGAAAAATCAGCATTTGAACCTAGGCACCACACTGTGCACAGCAACAGGGGAGTTGTACTGTCTTTCACTCTCCATGCCTGTCTCTCACATATACCTATTACTCTCTCTCTCTAGATATATATATAGTGGGCTTTATTACCCCAGGTCATTGGAAATGGCTTCCTCCTGGGGTCAGCCCACTATCAATAACTATGGAGGAAAAACAATCACTATCCTGTTACTATGTTTGGCTGGATCTGAAATTAACCTGACAAAGAACATTAAAAGACAAAATTCCAAAAGTTACTGATACTATAAATGGATGTGAGAGTTTTTACAAGACAATAAAGATCAGAACAGTGACTCAATATATATATATATGTGTGTGTGTGTGTGTGTGTGTGTATGTATATATATATATAGAGAGAGAGGGGGGGGAGGGAGAGGGAGAAGGAGAGAGAGAGTAGGAAAGCTTTCAAGGGAGGGGATGGGATACAGAACTCTGTTGGTGGAAACTGTGTGGAACTGTACCCCACTTACCCTATGGTCTAGTCGATATTTATTATTTTATAAATAAATTAATAACAATAAAAAGTTGTAAATAATAATTAAAGAACTATGTAGCATTCCATACCAGAAAAGACACACACAGAGGGGCCAGGTGGTGGCACACCTGGTTAAACATACAGGTTAAAATACACCAGGACCCAGATTCAAAGTCATAGTCCCCACCTGCAGGGAGGAAGCTTAGCAAGTGGTGAAGTAGTGCTGTCACTCTTCTCAGTCTCCCCCAATCCTCTCAATTTCTCTCTGTCTCTATCTAAAAAATAAATAAATATATATTAAAATAAAAGAAAATTGAAAAAAGACATCTAGTGGACAATTTAAAATAGATCAGGTTACAGTTAAGATTTCCCTAGGGAAATAATTGACAGATAACAGTGCAGTAATTTCTAGAGATCTCTGAAAAAGAGTAGTGGTGCATATTTCATGTCCAGTTAAAATTTCATTCAAGGTTAAAAATACACCTTGGGGGCTAGGCAGTGGGGTACCCAGTTGATCATACATGTTACCTGCATAAAGACCTAGGGTCCCCACTTGCACAGGAAAGCTTCATGGGCAGTAAACCAGTGCTACAGGTATTTCTGTCTTTCTCTAGTTCTCCCTTCCCTCTTGATTTATCTCTGTCTAATAAATATAAATAAATAAATAAATAAATAAAGTATATCTGAATAGATTAAAACTACTCCAAGAATCTTTGAGAACAACTATCAGGAAAAACAATTAAAATTAATTGCAGTGATATAATAAATAATGATACATGCAGTAATCAGCCAAAAAAAAGGTGAGCACAAGACTATTTGAATAACAAGAACACCATGTTCTATAACGTGATGCTTGTGTAACCATTTATGTAATTTCCTACTTCATTTTACTATCTGTGGATAGAGAAAGAATTAAAGAGGCAAAAAGCTGTCATGATAGACAGTTGGCACACCTAAAGCCCCTACTAACATAGGAAACAAGACCAGGTAAAGACGGCTATTATTATTAACACCAAACTCAATTCTCCAACCAAATTTTTAATTACATCTAAAATCAAGAAGGATGGAAAACATTATCACTATACATACTCAGAACTGTTATCTATTTGACTTATAATAATTTGGCAGTGTAGGCAGTTTCTTGCCATAGTCTTTTTCCCTACTGTGAGGCATTACTTTGCTTGATTGAGCTAATATAGATTTCTTATGGCTTGAGAGCAGCTGAACACAGAAGGGAGAGCAGTTAGCCAGTCCTCCTCTTAGGTGAATAGTTGGCACCACAGCGTTTAATGTCTTCTTTTAGAGTTCTAGCTTTGTTGCTGTTTAGTACCTGCAATTTCATGCATCATTTTCTGTGTTAATATTGATTAATTTTTGTCTGTACTGTTCGTTTGTAGTTTTTTTTTTACATGTAAGTTTCAATTACATTGACTATCACATGATTTCTTTGTTGGTTAACTACTGAAGAAAATGTAAAGCTTAATGCTTTAATCATGATGATCGACATGATTTTGCATTTCCACCAATAAATTTGTTTAAAATCAAAGATGGGGGAGAGGGGGGAAGAGGTGGGAAGTGTGGGGAAGTGGGGGAAGACACATATGGATAAACACACCTATGTAGCCTAATATTATAAAATTAAAAAATCATAAAGTAGTTATAGGATTAGGCAAGAAGTCAGTATTTTTCTCCCCTTAAAGTTCTTTCAGTAAATATCATGAACATGATATTTGCTTGAATAATAGTGACAAAAGAAAAAGCAAGTCTAGGAATAAATGCAACAATAAAAGGGAAAACATTCATCCTTCGAGAGATTATATTCATGAATAATGTGATGAGCTTCTGGATGCCTCATCAAAGCAACACAATCATTCCCTTTGCTGCTAGGGATAGCCGAAAGTTCACACCTGTGCTCTTAATGGGGCTTTATTACCCCAGGTCATTTGGAAATGGCTTACTCCTGGGGTCTGCCCACTGTCAATAACTATGAAGAGGGAAAAAAAAAATCACTGTCCTATTACAATGTTTGGCTGGATCTGAAATTAACCAGACAAAGAACATTAAAAGACAAACTTCTAAAAGTTACTGATAAATTTACATGGATGTTGGAGTTTTTACAAGAGAACAAAGATCAGAACAGTGAGTCTTCAAAATTTTGAGACAAAATTTGTAAGAGGGCCAGGAGGTAGCTCAACTGGTTGAAAGTGGGATCAAAGAGTTGGGTTCAACCCCCAGACCACCACATGGAAGTTGTTAGAGGCAGTAACTCTAGCATAGTTTTAAGTGTAGTTTTAAGTATAGTTGCTTTTTGCCCTCCTGCCCAGTGAGGTGGAAAAATTCTTTGCCCTTTTCCCCTTGACAAACAGGACCTAAACAGTGAAGGCCATCAGTTATTTTGCAAGCTGCTTGAAAGACCCTGCATCTGGCAAGCCTTATCAGGGCCTTTGCATAGGGTTTGAGGAATGCTGTTACCGAATAGTTACAGCAGATGGCCAGATAAATTGCAAACAGATGGCCGGGTGGTCCCAGCAGATAGCAAAAGAATGTGGTGACCCCCACTTTGGCCGGGTCTTATTGGTTTAGTTCATGGTGTGATGTTTAGAACTAGCTCATGCTTTGCTCTGAATGGATCATGCTTTTGCTGAGTTTGAAATTATTGGATTTTGCGTTTTCTATAGCATGTTATTGGATATAGGATGGTAAGGTGATGTGTTCCCCCTCCCTGAGTGTAGTCTGAATTCCTATAAATTGTGTAGTTTGAGCCTTGTTCAGGGTCGAGCTGGTGGACTGCTGCCAGTTGCCACTCAGCCCGGATTCAAATTCGTTAATAAAATCTTTTGCTTCCTTGCAGTGGATGGTGGTTTGATTGTGCTCGCTGACAGAAGTATCATGTAAAAGAGAAGCCTTGTGAGCAGTGGAGTGGTACTATGGCCTGTATCTCTGCTTCCTCCATTTCAACCTTTATCTGAAAAGAGAGAGAGAGAGAGAGAAGGAAAGAAAAGGAAAACTACAGAAAGGAAAAATAGTTCTCCAGTCACAGTGGAATACAGCCAAACCTTGATGAGAGAAAGGAAAAAAAAAATATATATATATATATATCAGCCTCACAGAGGAGTTTATACTAGTGGTACTAAGTAAATGGTGAAGTAATCCCTAGGAAGATAAGGGTTAATCTAATAAGATTTGTTTATAAAAAAAATCTTGGTTTCATATGTTCAGACCTCTGGTAAATGTCTTCCTTCAACATTTCATGCTAAAGATAGGTTTCGTCCTTTCAGGGAAGAGAGGCCAGAGAGAAATTAGTGACCTTCCAGATTCTGCTGTTTTCTCAAAGTCATCCAGCCTCCAAGTTTTATGCCAAAGTGCCATAAATTTGGATATCATATCTCATCCCCCAACTACCAGGTATGTGCAGATGGCCTGATTTCTTTGCCTTAGTTTGGAACAATTAGAAAGGGCCATCCCACCCAGTTCCATAGCACTTTGTAGAACATGCTATGGTTTTACTTGCACATCTTTTTCCTTCAGTCTTCTCTGTCTTTTTTTTTTTTTTTGTCTTCCCTTCTACTCATTTAGGTATACTTTAGATTAGCATTTTCTTGTGTTCTTTAGTTGAATCTAAAAGTGTGAAGAAAAAAAGAATAAAAACAATGACGTTATCTAACAGGTGTTATTTACGGACATCCCTGCCTTAGCAAAATCCTAACCTAGCAGGCTATTTCTACATTTTTTAAAAAATAAAGCTAGTACATGATTATATATATATATATATATATGTTTATCTTTGGCTACTTGCCTTTCAATAGAGAACAACAAGAGGAGATCCAGTCTCCTAAATGCCATTCCAAATTTACAGAAGGGAATTCATAGAGATATGTGACTAAGATGTTCACATTCTTAAACATTTCAAAATGTCTATTTATTTAAAATACAAGTAAAATATCTTCCATATATATTGTGAGATATAAACACCTTTGGGAGGTGCTTATGTTGGATATATTTTTCTAAACAAAATTAAGAGTCTTACTGCTGGAGCATTGATGGGAAAGCAGTATTCTGCTTTGGAACTAGAGAATCACAAAAGAGAAAACCAAAATTAGATACTTAAGGAATGTAGAAGAATAAAATGTTTAGTAATGGCATCTACACTTAGAAATGTCAGATAATTTCCATTCTCCAAAGGATGCTACACCTGAGGAAGATGGGTCCTGATATTGGGGCAGCCTGGAATGTTCCTACCCATGATCACAGAATGTGAGCTCAGATCTACAGGGATGCAGAGGTTACGTAGGCTCCTAAACTGATTATGGGCCCAAGATCACATCAAATCGATGGGTTTACAGTCAACAATATTTATGCACCTTTCCCATATTTGGAAGCTACTTTCTTCCCTGATCCAGCTTTCTGGTCCTGTTTCCAACCATGACATCATCTCCCCAGACAATAACTTGGATCCACCAGCATATCAGATTTCAGGTTCAGGAGAAAAAAGAAAAAGGAAAAAAAAAACAAAAAACTTGGGTCCATACTTCCCAGAGGGTTAAAGAATAGGAAAGCTATTAGGGGAGAGGATGGGATACAGAGTTCTGGTGGTGGGAATTCTGTGAAGTTGTACCCCTCTTATCCTATGGTTTAGTCATGTTTCCCTTTTATAAATAAAAAAAGTTAAAAGAAAAGAAATGTCAGATAATTAACCATCTCTTGGGCAAAAGGTACACTTTTATTTTAATTTATAGAAAATGGATGGATTGGGCTTGGTGTATTGAACCAGGGCAAAGGACTCTGATGAGGGAGGATAAGAAGGTGCAAAGAAGGGTTGGTCTTTGTGGTTCAGGTACATAATGGTGGGAGGGGATCTATGTTGGGGGTGAGAAACCCATCATCCTACCACAGGGATATAAGAAAATGTACCCAGGTTGCAACAACTTAACTGTAAACCATTAACTTCCCGTAAAATGATAAAAAAATTATAGTTGTCCATAGTATGGAAAATAATATACTTTATACATGAGTGTTTATGTCATTTACATTCAATACATATAAATGAATGAACTATATGAATAATATTTATGGAAATCTCTTTCATTTTCCTTTGTGTAAAAGTGAGATACATTACAAACTGTCTACCTAGAAATATTAATTCATGGATCAAAATAAAAAAATGTGAATAAACATTTGAAAGTTCTACAAAAATTCAATTAATTTTAAATGTTTTTTTAATATGCTGATACTATCACTACTCAAAATGTGTATGTAGTCTGCTTCAAAAATCATGAAAAGTCAATTACTCTAAGAAAGCATAACATTTGAAAGACTGAAAATTTCTTAAAGACAAACATTGCATTATTTATCTCCATATCCTCCAATGATTACATCATGGTCAGACTCTATCTATCAGTGCTTCCTTCTTTACTTGACTAGGAAGCAGACTCCAAGGAAGCGTATATGTAGCTTTTTTAGGAATAACTGGCTCACATGTTTCTAAAGGCTGAGGAGTTCTTAGATGAATTATCTACAAAACTGAGTAGACAGTAAAGTCAGGGATGTAACTCATTCAGACAAAAGTTCTGAGAACCATTAGAACAACTGCAGAACAAAAGGAGACGATATGATATGAACCAGATCAATTGTGAGAAAAATAAAGAGGGATAAATTCCTCCTGCTTCAACATTTTTATTGGAGGATTCCAGCTCATATTTGGGATGATGTTCTGGATTGATCCACTAATTCAGACATAATCTCACCCATAAAGGCTACTCTCTCAGACATGTCATAAGACTTAATGTAAATGTAAGTTTATTAGGAATTCATAGACCAATCAGTTAACATAAAAATCAGAGAACTATTCAAACACATAGAAACTATTATAGTATGAAGCATAAAAACATCAAAATAAAATGTATATTATTCAATTTGTTTCATATCTGATTTATTATGTGATACAATTATACAACTATTTTATTTTAAATATTTTAGAATAGACAGTTCTAGAAATATCAGTTAGCCCATATCTGCAACCTTGGGAGAACTAGTGTAGTTTCCAATAGTGGAAGTGGGGATGCAGAACTCTGGTGGTGGGAATGGTGTGGAATTATACCCCTGTTATTTTATAAATTTGGAAATCAATATTAAGTCACTAATAAGATTTTTAAAAGGATTTTAGAAATAACAGTGAATATGAATTATTTATTTCAAAACATTGCTGTAAAACATATCTGAATACATATCTTGTTTTGCATAGCTACATTTAATATACATGTTTTCAAAGAGTAGTTTAGGTCTTTAATGCATTATATTCACCACAATGAGAACTGTAACTGTGATTTACTGTGATGATTGAAGGAGCCGGATCAGTCTGCAACATATTCTTTCATTTCTCTTAATGAAAATACAGAAGCCTAAAAAATACCAAGGCTTACAAACAACAGTAAATCACACATATTGAATTTACATAGTCTAATTAGGCATTAAATAACATTTGCCTGTCATATGAAGGGAAGCTCACATAATAAATAAGTTTCTAAATGTGAACTAGAAACTTTGGGGGAGAAAAAGTTTAATAATTTCAAGTCACTGGCATTTTGTAAATCGTCTCAGTGTTCCAGTTAGTGAAAAATTTAATCATTTCTCAAGGTTAGGTTTGAAAGCTTAAATGACACCCGTTCCTTTAACAAAAACATATTGAGGTCTCACTACATGTATCATATTGAGCCAGACACGGGACAAACCCTTGCAAAAAGTTGTAGTTGTAACATAAGCACTTAGGAGGCTTCTGCAGTAGTGCAACAATGTAATTATCTAAATAATGTGACTCAAATTGATTAGACATTTTCCTGCATATTCCTGGAACATACTGAAGAATGTCAAGATCGAAATCATCATTAGTTTAACCTATTGAAATATTCTGCGGAAAAAGTAAGTTATCTCTTGGTGACAAAGGCAAAAAAATAAGTAGTGTAATTCTTTACTTACTAACAAAAAATAAATGTCCAAAGATTTCATTTTGAATTTATCAGTGGAAAACAACTGACCAGGAAGATAGCTTAAATAGTGCTCATTGTTTTTACTTTAGTTTCACAGCATTCCACCTGTGTTTGGGGACCCTAATTCATCAGTCCATTATACTTTATCTCTCTCTCTCTCTGTATGTGTGTGTGTAAGACTGTGGAGGGAGAGAAGGACCACCCAGAAATGGGAGTGTAGGTGGTGTAGGCGGGGTTTGGAGTTTATAACCCAGAAACCAAGCGATTTAGGCCTCTCTTTGGCTAGGATTGCAACTATGTAAATCTCTTCCCTTCCTCTCTTGCTCTGTTTTTCAGGGATTACCATGTGAGCCACAATGTGTAAATCAGCTCTTGGTTTTCTCTATTTTTCTCTAGCTCTCTTTCTCTAACATGTTTTCTTTTCAATAAAAGTTTAATTTACCTGATTAATCATACTCTTCTATCCAATTCTTTGTTAAGGAAAATGTGTGACAAACTTTGGGGATGGGGAGAAGCAAGCAACAGCATTATGTTCTCCCCATCCCCCTATAAAGAAGACCTTTAAGTAATGGCAATAGCACCTGTACAATTTTTATATTGTTTTGTAGTTATCTCTCTATTATACATCCCTATTTCCATCCTTCTTTGTGGTACTGGAGATGATATATTTTTAACTATAATTCTCATTTGCAGACCATTTCCTGCTTGATTTTGCTAAGATGAGTCACCGGGTCAGAAAGGAAGAGGAAAGAGAAAGGGCTTACTTGTTTTTTGTTTGTTTGTTTTTTACCAGAACACTGCTTAGATCTGGTTTATGATAGGGGGATGGGGGGTAGGACTGAACCTGGGGTTTCAGAGCCTTAGGCATGAGAGTTCCTTTACATAATTATTATGCTAACTACCTCCACCCAGCAGTACTCAACCTCCCCCCCTTTTATTAAACTGTTCCCATCTGTGTTATTTTAGCAGTGATTCTTCACCCTGACACAGGAGATTTGTCTAGCTCTCAATGCATTTGCAAATCCTGTATGGTAAAATTCAGAGATTAACTGGGCAGCGCTTCTTCAAATATCAGTCTCCCTGTTTGTCTGTGGGGGTGGGGGGTTGGGGGGGGGGTGGGGGAGTGTCAGAGATTTTTCTGAGACATGAGCACTAGATAAGTTAGGACTCATATTTAGGTGTCTGAACACCATTCTGTTAGTTCTCTATCATGGTTCTAGACTGAATAAATTCTATTTTTTTTCTTTTTATTCACTGAAACCTAGGGACAATAACTTTCTGAAAATAATATTTCTAATATGCTTCCATTTCTCCCTTCTGTTTAACTGTCTACAAACTCGTTTAACATCTTATGTTAATCTAACAGTTAAAAATAAGTGCTATGACTTCTAATTTCCTGTCTGGATTTCATTAGATAGGAAATGCTTATGCAAAGTTTTCTAGGAAATTTAAATTGGCTTAGGCAGTATCTCTATCTGCCTACGAGCTGCCTCCAACCACTGTTTGACCTGCTGAAAAGAAACAAACATTGTGGCAAGACCATGGGGTTCTTGAGTGGCTTCACACGCCAGTAGGAGGAACTCCAAGACTCCTCACTGAGACAGATGCGTTAGCATTCATGGTTCGCCAAGGGAGAAATAGGTCTGTGCAGGTCTTAGGGAAAGAACCAGATTTAATTATTCTGCCCTTTTCTCTCACAGATACAGAGTGGCTTATACGCCATCATTCCCACTTTGCCATAAGCTTCCTGGGGTTTCCAGGACAAATAGATAACAAATTTTCCTTCCAATAAATTGATAGCTTCTTTACCTCTTCTGCCTCTACTAGCACCTAAACTTTTCTCTCGAGATCCCATTCCTTCTGCTCCTACAGTCTTCACTGATGGTGGAAAAAAGGGAGCTGCTGCCCTTATATATTACCCAGACAAACAATCTCCTAAACCTCTCTTTACTGAGTTTCCTGAGAATTCCCCTCAGTACAAAGAACTTTATGCTGTTTTCCTTGCATTAAAAGCTGTACCAGAATCCTTCAACCTTTTTTTCTGACAGTGTGTATACTGTTAACTTAGTTCCATGGCTTGCTCGTTCTTATGTGAAAATTGATGACAACCCACTTTCCCCTCTCTTGATTCAAATCACCTCTATGCTCTCTTCTCGAACCCAACCACTATATATTCAGCACCTTCATTCCCACAGCCCTCTTCCTGGTTCCCTTTCTGAAGGGAATGCTGCAGCTGACCGCCTTTCCTCCACAGGAGCTCTCCTAGTCTCTGTCTCTGATTCTGCTGATTTCCATTCTCTAACCCATGTTAATATTAAAGGCCTTCGAGCTTGATTTCCTGATGTTCCGTTACCACAATTAAAACATATCCTAGCTACATGCTCTTCCTGTGCAAGTCTCATAAAAACACCTGCTATTCAGACTCTTGGTGTTAACCCCCGAGGTAATGCTATTTGGCAAATTGATGTCACCTACATACCAAACTTTGGCAAACAAAAATATGTGTTTGTCTCAATTGATACCTTTTCTAAATTTATGTGGGCAACAGCTCAGACAGGAGAAAGCTCTAAAAAGCTTATAAGCCACATGCTCTCCTGTTTTGCTGTGATGGGCTTACCTCTTCAAGTGAAAACCGACCGTGGACCAGTGTTTACCAGCAAACAATTTAAAGATTTTTGTTCCCTCTGGAACATTACTCATACCACAGGCATTCCCTATAATCCACAGGGACAAGGCATTGTCGAGAGGGCCCATCAAACTCTTAAGGCTAAATTGAATAAAGATAAAGGAGGAATGTATCCCCCCAATATCCAGCTAGCAAAAGCCTTAACTACATTAAATCTTTTTAATATTTACAATAACTCGGACTTACCTCCTATTATTCTTCACTGGCAAACACCATCTACTCTCCCATCTATTAAGGTCAAATGGAAAGACCCACTTGATAAAATTTGGAAAGGGCCTGACCCTCTATTGACCATGGGAAGAGGTTTTGCATATATTTTCCCTCATAATTACTCTAAACCTGTCTGGGTTCCTGCCCGCCATGTCCGACAATACCCTCATGATGGCACTGTTATCCCTGAAGAACAAGAAACAAAAGACGACTAGATGCAGGATACATCCCAGGATCCATAATATGACATGGCAGAACCTACAAAAGTTGGCTCACAGAGCCCTCTCTCCTACCCCTTCCCTGAATGTCTTATGTTATGAATGGCCAGTTGTGTTTTGTGAGTGAGTGTGCTGAATGACCAAAAATTTTTGTATGACCCATCTGCTCAAAGTACTCTAAATGTTAAAGCCATTGTTACTAACATGCATTAGCTCTCTAAGTAACCTGAGTCTGCTTATAGTCCAAATTCAATTATAGTAAACCTCTAACTTGTTACAAGTTTTATTGTTTTTCACAAGTAAGTGATTACAGCTATCAAGCCTTCATCTGTTCATATGGTAAGGTATTAAACTATAAGAAGTTCCTCCATATCCAACCTATGTGAATTAGCAACATTCACATATTCTTGTACACTTAACTGGTGTATCTTGTCTTGCCACCATAGGCCTGCCTTTGTCAGCCAACAATTTAAAGATATTTCCCTTTATAACATCACCCATGCCACGGATATCCTTTACTATCCCCAAAGACAAATGGCTGTTCCCCTGGACATCACATCCACTGACTGCTTCCCTTAGACTTGAGATATGATCCTGCCTCTTCATATCAATGGATACATTCCCCCTTCCTTACCTGTATACCCTTAGTTGTGGGACCCTAGCTTGTTTTACTTCTTCTGCTCACAATAGGTCCTATAATTCTTTTTTTTTTTCAACATTTTAAAATTATTTATTAATGAGAAAGAGAGAAAGAACCAGACTCACTCTGGTACATGTGCTGCCAGGGATCGAACTCAGGACCTCATGCTTAAGAGTCCAAGGCTTTAGTCACTGCACCACCTCCCGAACCACAGTCCTATAATTCTTAACAAGCTCATGGCCTTTTGTGGCAACAGATTGATGCCATAAAGATGCAAACTATACAAACTCACTATCATAGGCTGGACATGGCAGAATATTGACTTGCTGTGGAGAATTGCCCCCCTCCATCAGAACGTCCACCATGTAGAGGGCTGGCTAGCCAATGATGGGTAAGAGGAAACTAGCGCTATCCAGTCAACCTAAGACAGGGCATCTGGTACTACTGGGCAAAAATGACCAGGTGTTCCAATGACGGTAAGACGGAAGGCTGATCCCCAACCTAAGACAGGCACAGTCCACCCTGCCACAAAACAAAGTCCGCCAAACATCAAAACATGATATAAGACAGGGGGACATGTGGGGAGCCACATGTGCCCTCAAGGTTGCTATTGGCATGGCCATAGAGTTTATGTTAAAAGATAGTTCCTGGGAATCGGGCGCTGGCGCAGCGGGTTTAGCGCAGGTGGCGCTAAGTGCAAGAACTGGCTTGAGGATCCCAGTTTGAGTCCCCGGCTCCTCACCTGCAGGGGAATCACTTCACAGGCAGTGAAGCAGGTCTACAGGTCTCTCCCTCTGTCTTTCCCTCCTCTCTCCATTTCTCTCTGTTCTATCTAACAACCACAATATCAGCAATAACAACAATATAATTACAACAAGAACAACTAGGGCAACAAAAGGCAAGATAAAAAAAAAAGGATAAGATAGTTCCCGCTTCCCTACACCTTAGAGTCTTTGTTAAAAGATAAGGTCTTTTTCCCCATGAATCACCCAGGACCTTCCAGATAAATGGCTGACTACCATGACAAATAATATAAAATATAATCATAAATGAATAGGAAAGATACATCCCCCAATACTCAGTTGGTCAAGGCACCAAACCTCTTTTTCTATAAAGCATTCAAATCAGATGCCCTGCTAACCATGAGAAGCAGATTGTTTATGTTTCTTCCACAGGAATCCCAGAAAAAAAAACCATCTGGACCCCTGCACACCCTGACATCACCCACTAGATGGCACGACTACAGTGGCACACCCCTTGAAACCCTAGATGTCACCTGACGCGATCTGAAGAATCTGATTCACAGACTCCAAGGACAGAACCTTTTTATTGCCTGTCTGCCTTTCCTGCTTTTGCTTTGACCTGTCACGTTTTGGCAGTTCCAGCTCACAATCTACAGAAAAGCAGAATTCCAGAGGCTGACCTTACTCATGCAGCATTTCATCCCCTGCCATTTCTCCCCCTAGTCGCCTACTTTGGACTGAGACTTCTATCGGACTTGTTGGTATACCCTTTGGACGCTTTAGACAATTTTACAGCAGCTTCCTTCCCTTCACATTGCTGGTTTTTCATAGACTGACCCTGAGTAGTTCATAGACTTTACACACTGTTGCCCTGGGCATTAGATAAAAGGAAAGGGGGAGATGCTGGGATGTTGTGCCAATGGAGTCACATCTGCCTTGTTGTCCCCTCAGGCTACTGCTAGTTCCCGCGAGAGTTGGGACATTCTCGGAGTGCCTGTTCAGCCATGTTGTTCCCTCAGGACATTGTCTATATCCCCGTGATATCTGGAGTGCTCTGGTTACTCCTCCCCCTCCTATTCTCATGAGAGTTATCATCCTATCCTGGAGTGTTATGGTTACTCCTCCCCTTTCCCATTCTCGCGAAAGCTACTCCTATAAAAACCCTTCATTTTCCGCACCTCGTTCTCTTGCCGGCGCTCCACTCTGGTGTTCAGATGCAGGAAAGGTTACTGTGTGAGGCGGCCATTTTCTCTACCTCCACGTGGCCCAACCTGCTTCTCTAACACCCAACGCTGAGGTGCCAGCGCGAATAAAGATTTGTGTTTCCTCTTCTGATCTTGTTTTTCGACTTCTGCGTGAGAGTGAGATAATCGCACTAAGTGAAAAAACTCAGTGCAGCCCAAAAGGAGAATAATATCTTCAAGAAACAACAGGAAAAACTCAGAAAAAGGACAAATAACTAAACAAAGTTTAGTGTCAAAAGTAGAAAGCAGTAAGTTGCAGTCTTTTACTGTGAAACTGATACAGTGGAGAAAAAAATAAAAGGATTTCTTGTTCCCATACCCAGAGTTGACAACATATTCCAACTTCAAAAAGCATTGTATAGTGCTGAAAATAAAATAAGAGGACTGAATTATTTACAGGTATTTAATACCAACCTTGATCAGAACAATTTATCCTGGAAACACCTGTCCAAGTTTTATGAAAGGAAAAAATCGAGTCAACTAAAAGATCAAGTTGCTGCATCTGTCTTAAGAGTAGGTGGTGAAAATGAACAACTAAAAGCTTAACTGCAAAAGACAAGGATATGAACACAGAAATAAAGTATTTAGAACTCACCTTGAAGGCCAAAGAAAAAGAGTTGAAAGATATCATTAATGAAAAGGAAATAGTAAGAAG
The DNA here is from genome assembly GCF_950295315.1 of Erinaceus europaeus. Lineage (NCBI taxonomy): Eukaryota > Metazoa > Chordata > Mammalia > Eulipotyphla > Erinaceidae > Erinaceus > Erinaceus europaeus. The sequence goes on along the minus strand of NC_080166.1, from coordinate 64,207,886 downwards.
AAAATTACAAGGTTTGGATAAGCAAAACCAAGAACTGTGAAGCAATTGTGGTATGTGAAAGCTCTTGAAATGGAAAAAAGAACAGCTAGAAGCAGAACTGTATGAGATCAAAAAGAAAGGAAAAGGATTGAGAAGCCCAGGTATATAAGCAACCCACTGAAGAACTGTCAAATGTATGGAATTCAACCTCTAATCTACAGTGAAAAATCACTTCATGAAAATCAATCAGAATAAAGAACTTGAAGTAGATGATCTCAAAAAGAATATTGAAAAGATGGATATGGATCATAAAAAACTAAGAGTTTTTTTTTTAATGTTCTAGTTTAAAAGAGCAGAAGCACCAAGTGCCAGGCAGTGGCACATCTGGTAAAGTGCACATATTACAGTGCTCAAGGACCCAGGTAGAAATCACTTATCCCCACCTGCAGGGAGAAAGCTCCACAAGTGATGAAGCAGGGCTGCAAGTGTCCCTTTCTCTCTTTCTCTCTTTCTACCCTTCCATTTCTATTTATCTATCCAACGGTAAATAAATAAAAATATTTAAAAAAAGAAGAGTAGGTGCACCTTACGCAACTTTTAAATGAGAAGGAAACAGCCCTCATTAAAGGACAAGGCAAAAACAAGCAAGAAAGAGATCCTGAAATCAATACAGAAAAACAAAACCATCAGGCCTTACCTACCGTGTTACAAATATCTGTCTCTAGAAATGAAATTGGACGAGCTCAGATCTACAGGGATGCAGAGGTCACATAGCCTCCCAAGCTGAATATGGGCCCCAGATCACATCAAATCATTGGGGTTTACAGTCAACAATATTTGTGCACCTTTCCCATATTTGGGAGCTACTCTCTTCCCTGATCCAGCTTTCTGGTGCTTTTTCCAGCCATGACATCTTCTCACTAGACAATAACTTGGATCCACCTGCATATCAGATTTCAGGCTCAGGGAAAAAAAAAAAAACTAATATAGCTACAGGCCCTTTAGAATATAAAATATGCCTACTAGCTATCTACAAAACAGACACCCCCCCCCAAACTCTTCATTTGCACTACTCCAGCCTTTAGGTTCATGATTAGTCAACAATTTCTTTGGCTTTATATATTAACTCTCTTTTCAGCCACCAGGTTCCAGATGCTAGCATGATGCCAACTGGACTTCCTTGGACAGACAACCCCACCAATGTGTCCTGGAGCTCTGCTTCCCCAGAGCCCTTCCCCACTAGGGAAACAGACAGACAGGCTGGGAGTATGGATCGACCTGTCAATGCCATGTTCAGTGGGGAAGCAATTACAGAAGCCAGACCTTCCACCTTCTGCATCCCATAATGAATATGGGTCCATACTCCCAGAGGGATAAAGAATAGGAAAGCTATTAAGGGAGGGATGGGATATGGACTTCTGGTGGTGGGAATTGTGTGGAGTTGTACCCTTCTTATCCTATGGTTTTGTCAGTGTTTCCTTTTTATAAATAAAAAAATTTTAAAAAGACAGAGAATACTATAATAGGGATCACTATATGCTCCTAAAGAAAAATTATATATCTTAAGCAAATTACCTGTGGAATTAAAAAAAAAACAATCTTACCATTGTATCCAATTGCTTTATCACTGAAGAATGAATAATGAAATTTAAGTTAGATAAGTTTATTTTATTTTTAAGTTCTATGGGTGAAACAGTGATGCTTCATTTCAGAAATATTTCACTGGGTAGTTCATTTTTTTCACACAAAAAAGCACGTGTTCATTTTAAAAAAATATTTATTTATTTATTCCCTTTTGTTGCCCTTGTTGTTTTATTGTTGTAGTTATTATTGTTGTTGTCGTCATTGTTGGATAGGACAGAGAGAAATGGAGAGAGAAGGGGAAGACAGAGAGGAGGAGAGAAAGATAGACACCTGCAGAACTGCTTCACCGCCTGTGAAGCGACTCCCCTGCAGTTGGGGAGCCGGGGTTCGAACCAGGATCCTAATGCTGGTCCTTGTGCGTTGTGCCACCTGTGCTTAACCCACTGCACTACAGCCCGACTCCCGTGTTCATTTTTTTTTAATGTAGCAATTAATTATATAGCATTTTGGCAAGTGTGCAAAGATATGCAATTCATGTTAAACTAACTATTTGTAAACATAAGAAGCTTTATAAAGTATTTATAATTATGAATACTAGTATAATGCTTGATAAATGTTTCCACTGACGTAACGCCATGGACTTTTATTTTCACTTTATTGCCACAGAAATTCATGTTACAGCATATTCATAGTGTTTGAGAATGGATTTTAATGAATAAGTAGAAGTATGGGTTCACAGACATTCATTAAAAATGGATGGCTCTGCTGGGATGCTATAAAAGCAGCAACTATCCAAGCTTAACAGCATTTTCTTTTTACTTCTTAGTTATGAAATATGGCATCTTCTAACGCTATCTTAGCATAATAGAATAATTTTAATTTTAAGGAGTGGTCAAGTTGCTTACAGATAAGTATAAATATTTTATCACACTGAACAAAATTCTCTTTAATATGACAAGTATTAGCCTAGGCAACGTGTACTTCAAACTGAGCATTCTGGATAGAGTATGAAGGTAAAATACTCTTTCTTAGTCATATGTTGATTGAAAAATCTGTAACATTCATTAGACGGCAACTGAGAATTGGTTCCAGTATGGGACCATTACTTGCTTGAAAATGTCTTGGTTTTTGTCATAATTAGTACTAACCTGTGATCCCAATAAAAAGGAACTCATGAAAGTAAGAGATTGGGGTTTCCCAGAAGATGGCGGACTGAGAAGCTGCTAGTGGCTTGAGCTCTGACACATCTTCTGGAAACGATAGGATTTTCTGCCTTTAGTAGGCCAGTCAATAAGGGGTCCTAGCGGTAACACCAAGGAGGTGACTATAACTTAATTTGGGTTAAAAAATAGAGTAGAAAAAATGGGAAATATTTTTTACTTTTAAAATTATTAAGCAAACCTCCTCCCCCTTGCCCCCCCATAACCAGTCCCTGGGGACCAGCTCCTATCAGGCTCCCCTGCTGAGCTTCTTCCTTTACCAAGATTCCTGTCCCACCAGGGAGTATCATTCATTCTAAGTCTATACCCTTCTGAAACCTCTGGCTTTTTTTCTTTCTAAGTAGCCAACCCCCCCACCTCACTCCACATAGCTAATTAAATAATTAAAAATATTTTTAATTATTTAATTAATATGCTCTTTTATGACTCAATGTCATTCACAACATCAATAAAAGCAAAGCCAAAAACCACATGATTATCTCAATAGATGCAGAGAAAGCCTTTGACAAGATCCAACACCCATTCATGCTCAAAACTGTACAAAAAATGGGAATAGATGGGAAATTCCTTAAGATAGTGGAGTCTATATATAGCAAACCTACAGCCAACATCATACTCAATGGACAGAAGCAGAAAGCATTCCCCCTCAGATCAGGGACTAGAGAGGGCTGTCCACTGTCACCTTTACTCTTCAACATAGTATTGGAAGTTCTTGCCATAGCAATCAGGCAAGAGAAAGAAATCAAAGGAATACAGATTGGAAGGGAAGAAGTCAAGCTCTCACTATTTGCAGATGATATGATAGTATACATAGAAAATCCTAAAGAATCCAGCAGAAAACTACTGGAAGTTATTAGGCAATATAGCAAGGTATCAGGTTATAAAATCAATGTACAAAAATCAGTGGCATTTCTTTATACAAACACTAAATCTGAAGAAGAAGACATCCAGAAATCACTCCCCTTTACTGTTTCAGCAAAATCAATCAAATACCTAGGAATAAAGTTGACCAAAGAAGTGAGAGACTTCTATGCTGAAAACTATGAGTTGCTACTCAAGGAAATAGAAACTGATACCAAGAAATGGAAAGATATCCCATGCTCATGGATTGGAAGAATAAATATCACCAAAATGAATATTCTCCCCAGAGCCATATACAAATTTAATACAGTACCCATCAAAGTTCCACCAAGCTTCTTTAAGAGAATAGAACAAACACTACAATAATTTATCTGGAACCTGAAAACACATAGAATTGCCAAAACCATCTTAAGGAAAAGAAACAGAAATGGAGGCATCAGACTCCCAGACCTTAAAGTATATTATAAAGCCATCATCATCAAAAAAGCATGGTACTGGAACAAAAATAGGCACACAGACCAGTGGAACAGAATTGAAAGCCCAGAAATAAATCCCCACACCTATGGACATCTAATCTTCGATAAGGTGGCGGAAAATATTAAATGGAAAAAGGAGGCTCTCTTCAATAAATGGTGCTGGGCAAACTGGGTTGTAACATGCAGAAGAATGAAATTGAACCACTTTATCTCACCAGAAACAAAAATCAACTCCAAATGGAACAAAACCTAGATGTTAGACCAGAAACAATCAAATACTTAGAGGAAAACATTGGTAATACACTTTCCCATCTACAACTCAAGGACATCTTTTATGAATCAAACCCAATTTCAAGGAAGACTAAAGCAGAAACAAACCAATGGGACTACATCAAATTGAAAAGCTCCTGCACATCCAAAGAAAGTATTAAACAAACAAAGAGACCCCTCACAGAATGGGAGAAGATCTTCACATGCCAGACACCAGACAAGAAACTAATCACCAAAATATATAAAGAGCTAAGCAAACTTAGCACCAAAAAAGCAAATGACCCCATCGAAAAATGGACAGATGATATGAACAAAACATTCATTACAGAGGAGATCCAAAAGGCTAACAAACATATGAAAAACTGCTCTGGTCACTGATTGTCAGAGAAATGAAAATTAAGACAACACTAAGATACCACCTCACTCCTGTAAGAATGGCATAGATCAAAAAGGATAGCAGCAACAAATGCTGGAGTGGTTGTGGGGACAGAGGAACCCTTTTACATTGCTGGTGGTTATGTAAATTGGTACAGCCTCTGTGGAGAGCAGTCTGGAAAACTCTCACAAGGCTAGACATAGACCTTCCATATGATCCAGTAATTCCTCTCCTGGGGTTTTACCCCAGGGACTCCATAACACCCAACCAAAAAGTGGTGTGTACTCCTATGTTCATAGCAGCACAATTCATAATAGCTAAAACCTGGACGCAACCCAGGTGCCCAACAACAGATGAGTGGCTGAGAAAGCTGTGGTATATATACACAATGGAATACTATGCAGCTATCAAGAACAATGAACCCACCTTCTCTGACTCATCTTGGACAGAGCTAGAAGGAATTATGTTAAGTGAGATAAGTCAGAAAGATAAAGATGAGTATGGGATGATCCCACTCATCAATAGAAGTTGAGGAAGAAGATCTGAAAGGGAAACTAAAAGCAGGATCTGACCAAATTGTAAGTAGGGCACCAAAGTAAAAGCCCTGTGGTGAGGGGTAGACATGCAGCTTCCTGGGCCAGTGGGGGGTGGGAGTGGGTGGGAGCGATGGGTCACAGTCTTTTGGTGGTGGGAATGGTGTTTATGTACACTCCTAGGAAAGTGTAGATATATAAATAACTAGTTAATTAATATGAGAGCGGTTAAATTAATTGTATGTCTAGAAGTTTTTCAAACACAAACTGAATCTTTTTAATATATAGGCTGTGTAATTGATATGCAGACTCTCTCAAAAGCCTAGACCAAGTAGATCATAATCAACCAATAGCACAGCTATATACAAGATACTGGGTACTGTACAGCAAACCCTAAGAAAAGGACTTTTCAAAGTTAACACAATTACCAAATAATGTGATGATCACATTAACTATCGATTGTCTTTTTGAACCCTAAGACAGCAGGAACCTTACATCTCCACTCTATAGTGGAGCTCTATATAGAAGCCTCTACTTCCCCCAATCCTGGAACCCTTGGATAGTGCCCACTTTCCCATATGCCTCTCCCAATCCATATCAAATAATATTGCATCTGCCGATCACAACCTAACCAACGAAAGGATTGCCACCTCAACATACTTCACTTTAGACTGTGTCCAGAGACTTCACGTGTCGAATGACAACCCTTCAGCTTCATTACTCGAGTGAGACCTTTCCTTTCATAGTATACTCTAATTCCATCTCAGGTGGTTCACTTTCTAACAAAGTCCCAAAACCTAGATATATACCCGTTTCTGTGAGAGAGAGCATATGTTCACATATATCCGTAAACTACTGCAAAATATATACCTGAAAGCAGAAGTACACTAGAGTTTGCAGTTAGTACCCCCCCTAACACTTCCTCTCCACTATTCCAAGCTTTGGGTCCATGATTGCTCAACAATTTATTTGGCTTCGTATGTTAACTCTCTTTTCAGTCACTAGGTTCCAGATGCCATCAGGACGCTGGCCAGGCTTCCCTGGACTGAAGACCCCACCAATGTGTCCTGGAGCTCAGCTTCCCCAGAGACCCACCCTACTACGGAAAGAGAGAGGCAGTTGAACTGACCAGTCAATGCCCATGTTCAGTGGGAAAGCAATTACAGAAGCCAGACCTTCTACCTTCTGCAACCCACAATGACCCTTAGTCCATGCTTCCAGAGGGATAGAGAATGGGAAAGCTATCAGGGGAGGGGGTGCGATATGGAGATTGGGTGTTGGGAATTGTGTGTAGTTGTACCCTTCCTACCCTATGGTTTTGTTAATTAATCCTTTCTTAAATAAAAAAGAGAAAAAAAGAAAGTAAGAGATTAATCAGAAATAAAATCATTTGCATAATAGTTTGATGATTCAGATGATAATAGGATAATATATTCTCATGCAATGAAATCCTGACTTGTCTGGAACTATTTTTCAAGTCTTATGAAAACTGTTTGAACTAGTAGGGGGCGGATGGTAGTGTACCTGGTTAGGTGTGGCAAGGACCCTGGCAAAATTCTAGTTCTAGCACCTGGCTCCAGACCTGCAGGAGGTCGCCTCAAGGGCTTTGAAGCAGGTCTGCAAGTGTCCATCTTTCCCTCCTCTTCTCTGTCTTCGCCTCTTCTCTTAATTTCTCTCTGTCCTACCCAACAACAACAGCAACAACAACAACAAGAAGTAGTGGGTTTGTAGTGCAGGCACTGAGCCCCAGTGATAACTCTGGAAGCAAAAAAAAAAAAAAAGTATTTGAACTAGCAATTGATGTTCTGCATATAGCTGTAAACAACCAAAAAAAAAGTTTTTATCAAAAAAAAATTCTGAAATGGTTTCTCTCTTCATTCCCCTTTGAACTAATATACATGCTCAAGACATTCTACAGAGATCAGTGAAGTCTTCCTGTGTTATCAGATAACTTAGAGTTCTGTGAAGATGCAAACAGTGTGGGATTTTACAGCAAAGATAGACAACCAATGCCAAAATTTCACTTGCTTAAAATTAGAGTCATGAAAGCTGAAGAGAGAGCATTATGTTTAAGACTTTCATGCTTGTGGCTCTGATTTTCCAGGCTCAATCCCCAGCCCTATGTCATAAGACAGGGCTGAGCAGTGCTCTGAAAAAAAAAAATGGAGATAGAACTGAACTGTGGTGAAGTTTCTGTGTGTAGTTTTCATAGTCTTTATATAATGACAGTCTGAAAAGACAGATAAACCTACAGTGCCTCACTTTTTCCAGTAATAATTTCCACCATTCAGAAAAAGCAAAATATTCTATAGAGCATAGTCATCGGAAAATGATTAAAAGTAGGGAAAATATAATTCCTAGTATCTGATTTTTTAAAGAAAAATAAAAAGTCTGTTATTTAATCTGTGTAAGATTTTATGTATATTCAGTTTAGATGTGGGCAGACCATATGTTGGCCTATGAGCTTTACTGATGTAGAAGTGTGGAAAGGTACCCTGTGACAATCTTATAAACCAATATATCAGCATTCCCTTAATAAACTGATCTGAAGTTAAAAATATATAGTTACTACATTTTTAATATCATACTTGAACATATTCTCATTGAAATTCTCAATTTCTATTGAGTTATCTAAGGTAATTACTCATTTTAAAAATACTTATTTATTTTGTTATTTTGTGCATGCAATAGAGAGATGGAGTGGGGTGGTTGGGAAAGGGAGAGGGAAAGGGGGAGTGGGAGGGGGAGGGAGAGAGAGAGAGAGATGGAGAAAGAAATAATATGAGGTAAGAATACCTATCCTTTGTAACATATAATGGCGCATGCTGTGGTCCCTGGAATCTAAGGTGTAGAAGTTTGTTCTCTAAGGGATCCAGGAGGTGGCACAGGGGGTTAAGTGCACATGGTGTGAAGTGCAAGGACCAGCATAAGGACCAGCATAAGGATCCAGGTTAGATCCTGCCTCCCTAACTGCAGGGGGTTCACTTCACAGGCAGTGAAGCAGGTCTGCAGGTGTCTTTCTCTCCCCCTCTCTGTCTTCCCCTCCTCTCTTGATTTCTCTCTGTCCTATCCAATAATAACAACAGCAATGACGATAAACAACAAGGGTAACAAAAGGGGAAAAATAAAAATAGATAAACAATTTTAAAAAGTCTATGCTCTAAAATTGAGGAATATTTTGACTAACCTTCTTTTGCTTTGGATTAGCAATTTAGCACAGATAAATACCTGTACTCTGTTGTTACATGTCTCCTGCATAGTTTCCCCCCCCAAAAAATATATATGCAGAGATCAGAGAGCAGTGAGAAGGAGGGGAGGGAGAGGGAAAGGGAGGAAAAGAAGAGAGAGAGAGAGAGAGAGAGAGAGAGAGAGAGAGAGAGAATGCACAATACCATGATACCAAAGCTTCATTCACTGCAGTGAAAGCAGTGGAGACTGGACTTGAACCAGGGTCATACATGTACATATGCCAACACTCATGTCCAGCCTAGAAGCAATTACAGAAGCCAAAACAGCCACCTTCTGCACCCCATAATGATCCTGGATCCATATTCCCAGAGGGATAAAGAATAGGAAAGTTTTCAAAGGAGGGGATGGGATATGGAGTTCTGGTGGTGGGAACTGTGTGGAAATGTACCCTTCTTATCCTATGTCTTGTTATTATTTCCATCTTATAAATAAAAATTATATATATAAAAAGAAGATAAACAGTGCAGTAAACTTAGTAAATTTACTATAACTTGCCTTCCTTGACTAAATTTGTCTTCCAATCAGCTTTACTCACTTAATAAACCTTTACCTTATAACCATCCAGAATGGTAAATTATACTTTGACACTCACAGGGTAGTGTTGTGACCCCAACAGGAGTTTGGAACTATTAGCATAGGAATAAAGTCAGCCTGAGGAGGTGCTTCAGAGAAGGGAATGTATAAACAGCACAGACTTGGAGCAGGTTGCTCTCTTTGGCCACTGCTGCTTCTCCTGGTAGCAGAGGTGCTCCAGGTATCTGCTATGGCTACTTCTCCTGGGAACTGAGCACGTGTCACTCAGCTAGCTGGTAAACTTTTAGACCCCTCTACAGCCATGAGCAACCTCTACCTCGGCTGATAATCGTTTATCTTATGGGACTAAACTTTTGATAATTATACTCAGACTTTATGGACCTAGCATACTCTTAACCCCTGATGAGAATCGCTTATTTTATGTATCTAGATTATATGTCCCATGCTTTTGTAATGCTCTAATAAACCTTGTATTTTTTAAACCCGTTCCCAGCTCCCTGCTGTGAATCCTTATACAAGCCACATCTCCCCCAACACTCTTTTTAAGTTAAACTTACAACAGGATAGTTAAAAGAAAATGCTACCAAAGTAGATGTGAGCTTCTCTAGGTTTCTGCAATAAATGAGAATATGAATAGAGAGATACATTTTTTCAGTCTTTGGATGAATATCTAGATATTCCTTCTGACCTGTGAAATCTTGTTTCCAATTCCTTTCTGTAGAAAAAGTGTCTAATAGCAACAAGGGCAACAAAAGGGAAAATAAATAAATAAAAAAAATTAAAAATTGGGGAGTCGGGCGCTAGTGCAGTGGACTAAGAGCATGTTGAGCCAAGCACAAGGACCGGCTCAAGGATCGGGGTTCAAGCCCCCGGGCTCCCCACCTGCAGGAGAGTTGCTTCACAAGCGGTGAAGCAGGTCTGCAGGTGTCTATCTTTTCTCTGTCTTCTCCTCCTCTCTCCATTTCTCTCTGACCTATCCAACAATGACATCAATAAAACCAATAATAATAACTACAACAACAATAAAAAGCAACAAGAGCAATGCAGGGGAAAATAAATAAATAAAAAATAAAGAAGAAAAAGTGTCTGAGAAGTCTCTTGACTTTTAGGAATCATTTTAGCAAATTTGAAATCTAGAACATATGAGCTCTCCTTTCCATGTCTTCTAGCTATATCTGTAACTTGTGGGATGCAAAAGGACAACAGGCACCAACTGACCTTCATGGTCACATGGACATATAACCATTCATTTCTATTTCAATAGAATATAAATCTTATTATAGTTTCATAATCATGTTGTTCTTTATGCTCTTATCAAATCTCAGCAGGTGATCTTGCCTTCAATTCAGGGAAAACAGAAGAAATAGGATAGAAATTTTCTCTACTCTTGGCACGATAATATACAAATACACAAATCTACCTTAATTTGCCTGAAACTGCATCCATCTTTCAGTGTAACCGCTAAATTATATTAATATTTTTAGGTTACCATTATATATAAACTTATGAATACATAATAAAAATGAGTATATCAAATAAAAAATAAAATACAAAGTCTTAGTGTAGGCATCATGTTTGTTAAGAGGTATAGAGGACAGCTTCACAAATAATATGATTTTAAATACCAAATTATTCAAATTGTTTGTTATGGGATTTTTATTTATTTTCTATATGCATTTTGAGTTCCAACTCCCTGGAGTATTCAGAAACTATTTGAAGTGTACCTAATGAATAATATGTTTTCTAGAAAGATGTTATCATGCTTCCTTAGGATATGTGTCATAAATTTCCTTCTTTGATAGTGAAATTTTTTTTTAGTCCAAGTATTCTTTTTATAAGTTTATAGGTTGTATATTATTTTATCTTTTTGTTTGTTTGCTTTACTTAAGGCAGTCCCAAACCTGGCTAAGGAGTTGAGTATAAAAGGTAACAAATGTTTTGAGGAATATTAAAGTTACTATATACAAATGGCTTTCCTTTATCAAATATCTTAACTTACATATCTATTATATAAAGATTCTGAACACATTCACATAACAGTTACTTTCTAATACTAGATAAGCCTATGCTGGGAGATGTTTAGTTTTTGTAATCAGGTTATTATTTTTCCCTCAAATGTTTTAGGGGGAGATATTTTAACAGGATATTGGTAACAAAAAGCATACACATGTCCTGAGTTTTGAAGCATGCTCTATATTCTATACTAGGCTGATTTTAATAAAGCAAAGTAATTTTAGTAGGTAGGGTTTCAAATTATTCTCATTCAGGAGTTAATAGATTTTCATAGTTAATCTTTATAGTGTATATATTTGAACATTAGTTATACAAAGAACACTTGGAAGGGGTTTTTATTTTATGGTGTGATGTTTAAATGCCAGTAATAAATATTTTAGTAGTTAATGAATACTGCAAGAATTAATACATACACTTCAGTCAGAAATATAGCTACTTCTAATTTCTTTATGTAAATAATGTCATGAAAGAAGTATTGGAAATAAATAGATTAGCAGTATTTTAAATCTACCAAAATTTATGGAGTGGAAAAAAATAAAAGAAAATAATTATCTGGAGAGTCAGCAAAAGAAAAATCCTCAAGCTTCTGGAGATTAAAATGATTTGGAAAGCTATTGTGGTACCTTTCATTCATTGAATTTAAATGGCTATTTCTGCACATGGACTGAATGTAAAGATGTGTTACAAAATGGAATTTTAAAATAATACCAAACTTCATAAAATGTGATTCAAATGCACTTAAAGTTCTTAAGTTCTATGTGCACATTAATACTTTGGAATTCTTTTCTTTTTTGGGCTAGATTAAAAGGATACAAAGACTGACTTTCATTGTTTTTAATAGATCCCACCAGCATTTACTTAACTTTCATAATATCCAAGTTGTTACATGCTCCAAAGGCTGTCTGCATAATTCATGACAAATATAATAACGCACTAAAGTCACAATGAATATATACATATAAATGTTTGTATTGGGATTGCAGGTTTTGGGGGGAAGAATGTCACAGATGTCAAAAGCCCTGATCACATCATGTCAGACGTGTAGAATATCCACACAGCCTTGATGATATTTATTTTGATCAGTTAGTAAAGGCAATCTATTCCAAGTTTCTCTATTATAAAGTTATTACTATTTTCTCAATTTTCAGTTTATTTTTTTTAATTTTATAATCGTTATTTATTGGATAAAGACAGCTAGAAATTGAGAGGAAGGGTGAAGGAGAGAGAGAGAGAGAGAGAGAGAGAGAGAGAGAGAGAGACACCAGCAGACCTGCTTCACTGCTCACAAAGCCTTCCCCTTGCAGGTGGGGGCTGGGGGCTTGAACCCGGGTCCTTTCACATTATAATATACGTGCTCAACCAGGTGTGCCATCATCCAATCCCTTTCACAGTTTATTTTTTATAATGAATCATTAAACCCAGTCCACACTGAAGAAGTTCAAGCTCCAGCTCAAAATATGTAGTATCTACAGGTTCTCTGTGAAGATTGTCTAGCTAACACCAGAGTCACATCCACTGATTACTTAAACCATAAAGCAGAAGGAATAAATAATTTGATACATATTAGCTTATGCTCCTGGGATAAATGGTTTTTCCATATAGATTACTAGATTTATGTTTAGTCTGTTGATCCAAGACATTAACTTCCAATTATTTATAGGTCAATTTAGGCTTGCATCTTTTCACTCCACTCCTTTCAGTTGTATTATATTGCACATTTGTCCTGTAGTAATTAAATCCATTTCAGTTTGTGTCCCATCCTGTGAGGTTTTGATGACTTTCTTGATTGTTTTAAGTTTACATATTTCAGAGCATAGGTGGGGAATGCCCAACTCATTGGCTACATAGAAACGTTCTTCAAAAAGATTTGGTCTGTTTGACCAAACCAATCATAGTTATTTTCATAGCAACATTAAATGCTTTTTTTTTTAAATAGAGACAGAAGCAGAGTGACAGAGAGAGTGAAAGAGACCATGACACTAAATCTCCCTTCAGTGCAGTGGCACCCTGGCTCAATTTTGTATCTCAGGCATGGCAAAGCAGTGCACTATCTCAGTGAGTTATTCTGCTGATACAAGCACTAATATTTAAGCTGATAATTTTATATGGACTGTGACTGATGCTAGAAAAACCCAGTTTGGGCCAGTGAAATAGCTCACTTGAATAGTGAGTGCTGTTCTGCCATATGTAGGATCCAGGTTTTAGTTCAGGCCCCACCAAACTGAAGGAAATTCCATTGCTATGGTCTCTTTCTCTATCCAAAATATTTGCAGGAAAGAGGTTCCCATGGCAGTTTTAAAGTTTCTGTTATTTTGGGAGTCAGGCGTAGCGCAGCAGGTTAAGTGCAGGTGGCACAAAGCGCAAGGACCAGCTTAAAGACCCTGGATCAAGCCCCCAACTCCCCACCTGCAGGGGAATCACTTCACAGGCAGTGAAGCAGGTCAGCAAGTGTCTTTCTCTTCCTCTCTCTGTCTTCCCTTCCTCTCTCCATTTCTCTCTGTCCTATCCAACAACAATGACAGCAATAACAACAACAACGATAAACAACAAGGTCAACAAAAGGGAAAATAAATAAATAAATAGAAAAAAACATTAAAAAAAACACTTAAAAAGTTTCTGTTATTTTAAAGATATATTTCTCAACACAGACAAAAGTACATGCTGTATATACACGCACCTTAACAAATATTGGAAGAGTTTCATTATCCTCAGATAGCCTCTGTACATTACTTTTGAAAAAAATGAAAGGTGGAAACACAACCATATTAATTTTGATATGATTGTTATTACAATGTATTAATTGCCTTCCTACCATATGCCTTCTACAAACCTAAAAATCAGGATGGGGGAGCAGAAAATGTGAACTCAATATGGACCTATTTTGAAATACTACTTTTCTTTTTCAGTTTAACGATACGTTGCTATATTTTGTATGAATTGCTTAACAGGCAGAGTCCAGATAAACTTACAAAGAACCAGAATTTAAATTCACATTACTGACATGTGCCTGAAATTAAAAACATATTCTAGATTTGGAAAATGATGGCACAAACTCTGGTCACACTTTAATAGCAGTTCAAATTCCATTAGTTAGAAATCTTAAATAAGGGATTCGGGCGGTAGCGCAGTGGGTTAAGTGCACATGGCACAAAGCACAAGGATCAGCATAAGGATCCTGGTTCGAGCCCCAGGCTCCCCACCTGCAGGGGAGTTGCTTCACAAGCGGTGAAGCGGGTCTGCAGGTGTCTATCTTTCTCTCCCCCTCTCTGTCTTCCCCTCCTCTCTCCATTTTTCTCTGTCCTATCAACAACAATGATATCAACAACAACAACAATAACTACAACAATAAAACAACAAGGGCAACAAAAGGGAATAAATAAATAAATATTAAAAAAAGAAATCTTAAATAAGGTTATTGTCACACTGCTTGTTTTTATAATAAATGTTTTAGTAATCATCAAATAGAAAAATTATGTATTTTAAAAATCAATCAGTGCCATAAAAGTCATAATTAAATTATGAATTCTACTAGATTATATAATGATATTCACAAATTGGTATAAAAGTGTTATTTTGAGAAATATGTATCAGAAAAAAGAAACATCCTAAAGGTTAACCTAAAATTAAAACTGTGGTCATACTTCACCTACCTTCATCTTTCAGTCCTCAGACATTTATAGAAGGTGTGTTGATTTTTCAGAATCTATAATATATTCATCCCTAGGCACACTGAAGCATCTGTTCTTTTTTGGGGGGGATGATTCTACTTTAAATTAGTTAAGCTGCTGAACATGCACTTCCTTGGTACCTCATTAATTTGAACTAGATTATGTCGAGTCGTAGAAGATGGTCGTAACTCAAAAAATTACCAGTTAACACCCGTGATCAAGTTAGTCTGTAGACATTCAAACTTAACTCTTCCTACTTTTTGGTTGTCATTTTCTACTTCTGTCAGAGTCAATTATCTAACAGTCTACAAAAAATCATTTGGGAAGACTACTGTTTTCTACCTAAATAAACTTCCTTATGATGAATGTAGTGAAAAACTGCAGTAAGTTTATAGAAAAAACAGTTTTATACTACATGACAGTGAGTAAGTCTCACTAATCTGACAACTTGTAAACTTCTTCAACATTATAATTCTGGGAACAAAATGAGTTAGGGTTGACCTAGAGGTTAGTCTTTTGTGTCTATTTGAGCCTTTGCTATCTCCCACAAAGAGTCAATAGGTAATTCTGATTTGTTTCTCTGCCTCTGGTTTTATCAAGATATATTTTCCAATATTGCACATTAATTCAACCTTTTTTTCCATGATAATCAATTTAAAATAATACCTAGGTAGCACAATGTTACTTCACAATTAAAATAATTTTCAGTCAACTATGAATAAATATACCGAACTCATTATAGAATTTCTGATGGTATCTAGAATTAAGCCTATGGAGCACATAAAAATATTCTACTTGTATACACTCTCTGAATTTAAAAAGCTGTTATTTTCTAAAATTTCTAATTTCTGAATGCTTTTCTAGCAATATGTAGATTGATGCGTACAAACCTAAGGATGTCTAAATTATAATACTGAACCAAAATATACATTTTCTATACAACTTTTCATTGTTGATTTCTCAGACAACTTCACCTATTGCTAACCTTGAGCTTAGTGTTTTACATGATTTACTCTTTTGTCCCAATTAGTATGTAATAGTAATGGAACAAACACAGAGGTTTCTGTCTATATCATAAACCCTGAGACTATGTAATCAGGAATGGATGTGAATGGATTATGGAATTTCAGTTCTTACTCCAGAAAATTTAAAGGGAAATTGGCGCAGTTATTAATTTTAGCTAACATTTTATTAAATAATTTGTTAAAGACAAATGTAGAATAATCAAAATATAAAATTATTCATGGAACTCTAATTGAAAACACTTATATGTCAGTCAAAGTTCACAGCGCCAGTATGCCGGGCTAGCTTTGTGGCAGGAGACAGATGACCAGGGACACACGGCTGAGCAGAGAAGCAATGTTTCTTTCTTTTTTTAAAGATTTTATTTATTTATGAGAAAGGGGAGAGAGAGAAAGAACCAGACATCACTCTGGTACATGTGCTGCCAGGGATTGAACTCAGGACCTCATGCTTGAGAGTCTAGTGCCTTAGCAACTGCACCACCTCCTGGACCACAGCAGTATTTCTTTATTCACCAGTGAACAGCTCAAAAAACTAATCTAATCTAATCACAACCCCGTTCTGTCCTCCCTCAGCAGTCAGGAACCCAGGAAGCACGTAGGATAGGGGGCGGGGAGAAGGGAGAAACGCGAAAAGGCAAAGACTAAATCACAATCTCTGGGAGGCAGGGGGAGTGAGACCAAACCAATGTAACAGAATAAACATGTTAATAGACCACAATGTCAAACAATGTAACAGAAGGGATCCCAGAAGCAGTGCCTTAGTAGAGAAAGAATGATTTACAAGGTAGTTGTCACATGAATGCTATATTTCATGTTTCTGTAATAAATGTCAGCAAAACAATTTCATCACTAAAATTGGTCTTCCTAGGAATTTCGTGTCTCCATAGGCACACATCAATACTTAATTATATTGTTAGTTTTTAGGCTGTATATTAATAAAATACTTTTATTTATTTTTGGATAGAGACAGAGAGAAATTTAGGTGGGGTGAGAGAGAGAGAGAGAACACCTGCAGCACAGCTTCACTGCTTGTGAAGTTTCCCAGCATATAGGTGGAAACTGAGAGATTCAACCCAGTTCCTTGCACACTGCACATGTACACTGTACTAGGTCTGCAACCATCCAGCCCTACCAGGCTATATATGCTTTTGAAGTATTTGTTATTTTAAATTAATTAGTCAATTAATTAATCATTGTATAGAGACAGAGATAAATTGAGAGGAAAGGGGAGTCAGAGAGGAGAAGAGACAGAGACTTGCAGCCCTACTTCACCACTTGTGGAACTTTCTTTCTGCAGGTGGAGACCAAGGGGGTCATTGCGCACTGTAATGTGTGTGTTCTGGGTGCACCACCATTAGCCTCCCCCTTCATTTATTATTTTTTAGTTGATAGGGCAGAGAAAAATTGAGAAGTAACGGAGAAATGAGAGAGTGTGAGGCTAGACAGTGGCACACCTGGTTAAGCACACACAAGACAGGGTGCTAGCACCTGGGCTCAAGCCCCATTCCCTACCTGTAGGGGGAAAGCTTTGTGACTGCTGAAGCAGTATAGTAGTTGTCTCTCTGGGTCTTTCTGTCTCTGTCTCTCCTTCCTAAGTCAACTTCTCTCTGTTTATACCCAATTAAAATGCCCTGATTAAAAATAATAACTAAGTAAACAAGTAAATCAACATGGATATTTAATAACAAAGAGTTAAGAGAGAGGAAGAGAAAGAGAGGACTGCAGTGCTGATTCACAGCTTGTGAAGCTCCTCCCCTGCAGATGAGGACTGGGGCCTGGACAGAGTCCTTGCGCGTGGCAACATGTGCACTCAACAAGGAACTGGCAGGATATATTTTAAATCACATCAGCTAATGAGCACCTGGGACCAGGTTTAATATTCTTTCTGACATTTGATAATTAATAATTTGGATATTAAAACATAACATTCTGTCTCTTTTTTTTTCAAATAAGATATTTTATTACTAACTACCTAATCGTGGTTTACAAAAATACAGTATTTCAGGGGTTGCTTTCATGTCTATACATCTCTTTTTTTCATCCCCCTGATTAGTATTCTATTCCCCATTATATAAAACCTTACCTATTCGTCTATAAGAAATGAATATCATCTTTGTCATATTGTGGTCAGAACTTGAAGGCATCATGTTGAGTGAGACAAGCCAGAAAGAGAAAGGCAATACAGAATGATCTCACTTATAGGTGGAAGTTATAATAAAGATCAATAAAGGAAAACCGTAAGGGGAAACTTGGACTGAGTGTGGTGGTATTGCAGCAAAGCAAAGGACTCTGGGGAAAGAGGGAAAAACACAGGCTGAAGGGACAATGGGCTCTTATTATGTCTTCTAGATACAAGTCAAGAGGAGATGAGAGGTTGACTTTATGTGTTAAAGGCTATGCTATAAACCACTAATGCCCCAGTTAAAAAAAGGAAGCATTTATTGAAGTTTAAACATTAGAGATAGTACTATCATATCATATCTATCTATGTATCTATCTATGTATGTATCTATCTATCATCTAGCTAGCTAGCTAGCTAGCTATCTGTATATCAAACTTATTCTACCACTTTCACATTTCAAAAAATTATTAAAGAATATTTATGAAATTTGATCTCAAGGTATCTGGACACAAATGTGTAGACATCAATTCAATTTAGGTAATTGTGCTAAATGATTAAATATGAGTTGAAACTTACTTCACTAACATTTCAGCACGTACTTAGTACATATCAGCCTTGGCAGAATTAAGAATAAACATTTTACTTCCTTTTTTAAAAAATCTGTTTTCTGTTCCCTTTCCTCCTTTATTCCTACTTTCAGACTCTTGCCAATGTGTATATGGTCTCTCTTCACTGATGAAAATGATTTGCTAAGAAAAGCTTCTTGGAGCGTAAGACACCTAAGCAAAATCATGAACTGTGAGTTGGAAGTTCGCCAGGTACAGATGGTGGTAAGGCATTCAGTCTAGAGAGCAGCATGTGCAAAGGCACAAAGGGGTGAGATGCATGACCTAATCAGAAAAAATTCATTACTCAGCCTGTCACAATACCCACAAAAAATAGGCCTTATCTTTATGGATTAATGACTATATGACCTAAAGCAAAAATTCAAGTATAATAGAATGTATTGGGATTTTAAATTGAAGTACCTCTAGAGATACTACCCCTTTTTGTAGATTTATAATTTAAAAGATGCGAGAAGTTTAATATAAGCATCATTGCATTGCTGATTTGGAAATGCAATACAAGTGATACAAAATATAGACATTCCTACCTTCTTCACCCTATTGTGATTCTGGGTCCATACTCCCAAAGGGATAAAGAACAGGGAAGCTTTCAATGAGGAAATGGAGTGCAGAATTTTGGTGGTAGGAGTTGTGTGGAATTGTACCCTTCTTCTCCTATCGTCTTGTCGATCATTAGTAAATCAATCAAAAAAAAAAAAAAAACCATATAGACATTCCAAAGCCTTTATTGGACAGGCATATCAAATAATATTCTAAAACTACATGAAATAATAAGTTTCTACAATTAAATTGAAACAAAAATACTTGAGGGGCTGGGCGATGGCACACTTGGTCAAATGCACAGACCCTAGTCCTCACCTGCAGAGGAGAAGCTTCAAGAGGCTGAAGCAGAGGTGTAAGTGTTTCTCTTCCTCTTTCCTTCTATCTCCAATTTACTTCTTAATTTCTCTGTCTATCCAAGAAAGACCTAACACATATGCTTGTCAAATTCTTCAAGAAATATAATACACAGATTTCCTTCCACTTTTTATGAAGCTAATATCAAAAGTGAAAAAATGAATACACACACAATAAATATAAAAGAAAGAAAGAAAGGGAAAAAAAACTACAGGATAATATTCTTGGGGAAATAGACATAAAAATACTGAACAAAATTCTAGCAAATCAACTATAGTAGTACAGTAAAAAAGATTGTACACCACGAACAAGAGGGATTTATCATAGGGAGGCAAAGCTGCTTCAATACACATAAGTCAATAAATGTGATCCACCACATAAACAAAAGTAGACCCCCCAAATCATATGATAATCTCAATAGATGCAGAGAAAAGCTTTAACAAGATCCAATATCCCCTCATGATCAAAGCATTAAAAAGGATAGGAATAGACAGAAGATTCTTCAAGCTAGTTGAGTCAATATACAGCAAACTTACAGGCGAGAAGTGAAGAGATGTTGGATATACTTGATGTATTGTGTCTGTAAACAAAGAGTAATACTGGACCACATGGACATGATTAGTATATGTCATTAGCATATGAAAGATTCATTAGCAGATGACATCACCTCTCAATAACTTGCAACTGAAGAGATTTAAGGGGAGGACTGGTGAAACTTTCTTGGTCTCATGGCTCTCTTAGCCTGCTAGCTTCCTCCTTTTTCTCTTTTAAAAGATATATTTATTTATTTATTATTGGACAGTGAGAAATGGAGATGGGAGGGAGAGACAGAGAGGGAGACAGAGAGAGAACTACAGGCCTGCTTCACCACTCATGAAGCTTTCCCCCTGCAGGTGGGGACCAGGGACTTGAACCTGGGTCCTTGAACACTGTGATGTGTGTGTTTAACCAGGGGTGCCACTACCTGTCCTCCCTCCTTTCTCTATGTACCCTTGGTTTCTTACTCTCCCAAATCACCACTCTCCTCTTCTTCTCCCCAAATCCTCATCTCTTGGAAGATAATGGCTGGAGAATGGATTTATGACAGAAAATAAGTTATGCCCCTTAGGGGTATTATTATTATTATTATTATTATTATTTTAAATCAGAGCACTGATCTAACCCTCCTATGGGCCTCTCCAGGACACTGTCCTCACTATACAGCAGCAATGGTAGGGACTGCCCACTTTCTGAAAGGGTGCTGGTTCAACCTACTCTGCCACTGGAGGAAGACCAGTCCTGATGATTGCAGTCTAGAATGTTCCTAGCTGTGACCATGGACTGCAAGCTCGCAAGCTCAGACTGACAGAAACTCAGAAGTTATACTGTATCTTGTGCTAAATATGAATATATATGAGCCCTAGAATGATGGGGTTAACAATTAATGTTATTTATATACTTACCTCATATTTGGGAGCTACTCTCTGCCCTAACCCAGCTTTCTAGTCCTATTCTTAAGTCTGACAATATTTTCCAAGACAATACTTTTTTTTTGTCTGCCTGCGTGTTAGCTTTTGGGTTCAGACAAAAATTACTAAAGTCATGGCCCCTTGGAACATACCTAAAATATACTTTCTAGTTTCTTCCCACATGAAGACCCCTAATTTTATCTACTCGATCCTTACCTTTAAGTTTCTGTTTATTAAACTATTTGTCCTGCTTTATATCTTTCGGTATTTTAGTCACCAACTTGCAGATGCTATTATGATACCATCCTGACTTCCCTTGGCAGACTACCTCACCAATGTGTTTGATGTCTCCCTTCTCCAGAGCCCTACCCCACTAGGGAAAGACAGAAACAGGATGGGGGTATGGATCCACCTGCTAACATCCATGTTCAGCAGAGAAGTAATTACAGAAGCCAAACCTTCCACCTTCTGCACCCCATAAAGAATGTTGGTTCATATTCCTTGAGGGTTAAAGAACAGGAAAGCTTCCAATGGAAGGGATGGAACACAGAACTCTGGTGGTGGGAACTGTATGGAATTATAACCTCGTTATCTCACAATCTGGTTAATCATTATTAAATCTCTAATAAAAAATTAAAAAGCCTGAAAGTAAAGGCAGAATATCAAATGATGTCACTCAAAGATGGAACCTAAGAAGCAAGGACAGTATTGGAAAACATAAGATGAAACATGGACTGGGTATGGTGTTTTGTACCAGAGCAAAGTACTCTGGGTAAAGAGGCAAAGAGATGGAATAGAAGGGCGTTGTGTCCTAGGCCATGAAAATGAAAAAGGAATTTGGTTGGAAGAGAGAGTGTTTTGCAGACACCTATCAGGGGGAGGTAAGAGGTTACACCTCTGTGCCAACAACTTTATTATAATCCATCAACACCCCAACAAAGTCAACATATTTTAAAAGAAAGAAAATGTCAAATACTTGATAGGACATGACCTCCACTATTCTACATCTACTGCCCTCTACTTTTTGGTCAATGTGTGCAGAATTGCTGGAGTTCTAATTCATCATTCAGTAATTGACTGAGAAAACAAACCTTCACAATGCAGATCAACCACCACATGATCACCATGAAAGTAAACATTCCTTCAATGTCTAATAAAGCAGTAGGAAAAGCAAACGTTTTCCTTTTAAGAATGTTGCCCATCAAGAAAGTCAAGTTATACATTAAGAAGTTAAGTAGATACATGTTACATATGTGATGAAAAAATACATTTTTCTAATGACATAGATTAACGTTAGTAATTGAAATACTGAGACAGAGAGGAAGAAAGAATGTGAAAGAGACCACAGTATACTCCAATGCAGTCGGGGTTGGGCTTGAAACTGTGAGGTTATACAGATGGCAAGAAAGCAGACTGTCCAAATTAACTCTTTCACTGACCCCCTGGGATACTCTTCTCTTCCAAATCATTTCAATTCTGAAAAACTTGCTTTTTATTCAATTGAGGGTCAAGTAATTTTATCATAATCTAATACATACCAATTTCTTGCGGTGAGTTTAGAAAATAATTTTGTGTTTCCACTCTCCAGAGGATCAATAGATATTTGTCTCTCACAATTTTATACCATTCCTCCCCATCATGAAGACTCTCAGAAGTACACTTTTTATTTTCCTTTTCACTGTCATCCTGTATAATCAATTCAGTCATCTTGGGCCAACCAGAACAAAGTGCTTGTGACATAATGTTGCTACCAGTGAGAAAAATTGCAGAGCTTCTTTTTCCAACAAAAGGAAAGGAAGAACAAGTACATAAGCTGCAATAAGAATGATTATGCTCCAAGTAATGCTACCACACACGTAAGACAAATATCTACTTCTTACTGTTTGAACAGTCCTGAAATACGGAAATTATTCAAACTCAAATTCCTCCCCAATGTACTAATTTCTAGATTGTACTAAGGAAAGCTTAGAGACTAGAAAGGAAAGCTGAGACCTATATGTGATTAGTGTGAGTTAGTGGAGCTTGTCTTCATTTTCAGATGCCTGATGGCCTCATGGGAGTATGAGAATAAGTGTTGTTATAGGTTGTGGATACAACTGAATTTAGGCAAATAATAAATATGAATGTGGGGGAAAAAAAAGCTACCTGCAGAAACTAGTGAATCAGTGACTTCCTAGAGAGACTTGAAGGCTTTCAAACACCTGAGACTTGGGGCATTAGTAATTGACTCATTACAGTTGTGAAAGTGTAATGGATTTGACCAGTAAAAATGCTGTGGTATACACACACAATGGGATAATATTTCTATGTAAGAAATGATGAAATCTCCTTTGCCACATATTGGGCAGAACATGAAGTAATTATGTTAAATGACATAAGTCATAAGAGAAAGACAGATGCCTGTTGATCTCAATTATAGTTAAAGCTTAAGAAGTAAGGACTAGTGAAACTTGGACTAGTTGCAGTGGTCTGTTTCAGCAAGGCCAAGAACTAGGGTGGGGGAGTATAGGAGGGAGTACAGACACCTTTGGAGACCAGGGAACTATGATATAGGAGGACTTAAATTTGTGGTCAGGGAGGTGTACAGATACCTAATGTAGGGAGATAATGAATTGTACTCAGTTATTTTTTTTTATCACATCATTTCTCTAATATACCTAATTACAAAGAAAGCTAAATGAGTTGACTGTGATATGATCTTTTCCTCAGGAGTTCTAGTGCTTACTTCTGGGGAGTAAAACTGATAACACTAATATTTTCACATGGTAACACTATTATAAGATAAGCACTGTCCTAATTCAGATTAGAATTAATCTTGAAGTTAATCTTCATGATAACTTTGTGCAGTAGTTACTGGTATTATGCTTACTCTTCAGTTGAAGTAGATGCAGCCCAGCTAAATAATAAAATATACAGTAAATGCATGACAGGTTCAGTAGTCAATATACATCAGCCCTGTTATTTGAGATTATTTTAGCCAGGTATAGTTACACTAGAAGGAAGCGCTGCTTATGATTTATAGCTTAGTAATGATAATGAGAAAAACATCCTCTGAAAACTGAAATTTGATCTACTTTCAGTGATAATCTTGCTCTGTTAAACCTAAGGTATTTCATGCAATATGAACAGAAGATCATTTGTGTAATGTAATAATGGATTCAAACAAACAAGACTATTTCATGATATTGTCTGAACACATAAAGTATGTGAAATGTCTAAGTCACAAAAAATGACAAGACATATCCAAAAATGGGCAGAGGATATGAACAGAACATTCACTCCAGAGGAGATCCAAAAGGCTAACAAACATATGAAAAACTGTTCCAGGTCGCTGATTGTCAGAGAAATGCAAATAAAGACAACATTGAGATACGACCTCACCCCTGTGAGAATGGCATACATCAAAAAGGACAGCAGCAACAAATGCTGGAGAGGCTGTGGGGATAGAGGAACCCTTCTGCACTGCTGGTGGGAATGTAAATTGGTCCAGCCTCTCTGGACAGCAGTCTGGAGAACTCTCACAAGGCTAGACATGGACCTTCCATATGACCCAGTAATTCCTCTCCTGGGGATCTACCCCAAGGACTCCATAACACCCAACCAAAATGATGTGAGCACTCCTATGTTCATAGCAGCACAATTCATAATAGCTAAAACCTGGAAGCAACCCAGGTGCCCAACAACAGATGAGTGGCTGAGAAACCTGTGGTATATGTACACAATGGAATACTATGCAGCTACTAAGAACAATGAACTCAACTTCTCTGACCCATCTTGGTCAGAGCTAGAAGGAATTATGTTAAGTGAGCTAAGTCAGAAAGATAAAGATGAGTATGGTATGATCCCACTCATCAACAGAAGTTAAGAAAGATCAGAAAGGGAAACTAAAGGCAGGATCTGACTAAATTGAAAGTAAGGCATCAAAGTAAAAACCCTGTGGTGAGGGGGAGGGTGGACATGAGGCTTCTTGGGCTGGAGTGGGGGGGTGGGTGTTGGAGGGTGGGTGGGATGGGACACAATCTTTTGGTGATGGGAATGGTGTTTATGTACACACCTATTAAATTGTAGTAATATAAATCACTATTTAATTAATATGAGAGAGGGAAAATTGATTATGTCTAACAAAGGGACTTTTCAAAGCTAACCCAATTACCAAATAATGTGATGATAACAGTAACTATCCATTGTCTTCTCAAACCCTAAGACAGCAGGAACCTCACATTTCCACTATAGAGCCTAAACTTCCCCCAGTCCTGAGACCCTAGGGTAGGGCCCACTTTCCTGTATGCTTCTCCCAATTCTTATCAAATAATATTGCATCTGCTGATGGCAACCTAATCAACGCAGTGAGTGCCACCCCAGCATGCTTCACTTCAGATTGTGTCCAGGGACTTCAGGTGTGCAACAACAACCCTTCAGCTTCATCACTCGGGTGAGACCTTTCCTTTCATAGTATTCTCTAATTCCATCCCAGGTGGTTCACTTCCTAACAAAGCCCCAAAACCTAGATATAGACCAGTTTCCAGGAGACAGAGCATACCTGAAAGCAGTAGTACACTAGAGTTTGCAGTGAGTACCCCACAACACTTCATCTCCACTATTCCAACCTTTGGGTCCATGATTCTTCAACAATTTGTTTGGCTTTGTATGTTAACTCTCTTTTCAGCCACCAGGTTCCAGATGCCATCAGGATGCCGGCTAGGCTTTCCTGGACTGAAGACCCCACCAATGTGTCCTGGAGCTCTGCTTCCCCAGAGACTCACCCTACTAGGGAAAGAGAGAGGCAGACTGGGAGTATGGATTGACCTGTCAATGCCCATGTTCAGCGGGGAAGCAATTACAGAAGCCAGACCTCCCACCTTCTGCCACCCACAACGACCCTGGGTCCATGCTCCCAGAGGGATAGAGAATGGGAAAGCTATTGGGGAGCAGATGGGATATGGAGATTGGGTGGCAGGAATTGTGTGGAGTTGTACCCCCCCATCCTATGATTTTGTTAATGTCTCCTTTCTTAAATAAATAAATAAATTTAATAAAAATATGACAAGACATAGCTACGTCCAGGTTAAAATGAGTTTACTACTGCTTCTTTGTTAATTACAATTTTGCTCCCATCCAATTTTCTTCCTTTTGAATAAGATTTAGAGTCAGTTCTTTCCTCTTTTGAGAGCATTCTATTAGTACGAAAAGCTTTCTTTATATTTGCCTAATATTGACTTCATAGAGATCAACTACGATACTATTTTCTTGTGCCCTCATGCCGAGACACCTACCCCATGGTATGTGTTCTTCCTTTTGCAGCAATATCCCAAAATTAACTTACTCAACTGCGTGTCTTTCTAGTGGTCCTTGATTGGAGGAAATGTATAAGTACCGCGCACTAACCGACTGTGGAGCTCCAATTGGAGGAAATGCTAGTAAATTTTAAGTCAGTATTTGGACACTCAAGAAGAGTGTATTTGTACTAAATAGTGAGAGAGAATAGAGTGAAAGTAACATAAGATGCAATAAAGTCACAAAACAATAAGAAAAAAACATAGAAAACTAAAAAGTTAAGGCGATAAAGAGAAAGGGAAACAGTTCCTGAGATTTTGATATAATTAGGAACTGGAATAAAATAAAATTAATGATTACAGACTTTGCAGACTATTGTTTCCCTAGCTTTGACACGAATAATTACAATCAACAGCTTGACTTTAAAGAAAAGTGTTGCCTCTCCCACTGATATGCCTCAACATCTCTTCATTATTACAGAGGAAAAGATAATTCAACAAGTAGATGTAGGTGTTGTTTTGAATTTAGAAGTGTTTTGAGAGTCACCCAAGTGTCACAGTACAGTCAACTCTGCAAATTTTTATTGTATTTTATTTTTATTTTATTGGATAAGTTGGCAATTTATAGTATTGTTGTTGAAATATGGACACATCAATGACCCAAGACTTTTCACTCCCTCCCATGCCCTCATTCTTCCAGAGTCCTTGGTGAAATATATGCTGCCCAGTTCATAATTTAGTTTATGTTTTCTTTCTCTAGCTTATTTCTTAAGTTATACTTAGAAGTGAGATCATCTGCTATTTTTTTCCTTCTCCTTTTTTACTTATGCCACTTAATATAATACCTTCAAGTTCCATCCAGGATGAAGAAAAGGAGATGACTTCATCATTTTTGTTAGCTGAGTAGTATTCTGTTGTGTTTATATACCACAACTTTCTTAGCCAGTCATCTGTAGTTGGACATCTAGTTTATGTGTGAAGTTGGGCTACTAAAATTATACTTAAATAAACAATAAGTATATATCTATATCTTCAGATGAGGACATGTCATTATTTTCCTTATATTCATGAAATATAAATTTAATACAAAAGTAAATGTTAAACAAAAATATGAAAAATTGACAATATCTCTTACTGCTCTTTTAAAAGTCATATGTTATTAATCTATGCTTTAAGAGGTTTTCTTATTATCTCTAATTTCAAATGATCATTCTCAGTTTCTCAAGTCATCATTAACTTTTATAATATCTTATAACTGCTCATTATATTCCTATATCTGTCCTGCTGATATGATATTCAACAATATATGCTCAATTATTTGGGTTGATGTATTTCAATAACTTTAGAAAAAAAACTTTAAGCTATTATTACCTGTTTTTGGTTACTATTGCTTTTTATAGTTTATTTTTTATTGAGAAAGATACAAAGAGAGAAAAATCAGAGCACTGCTCAGCTCTATCTTATGGTAATGTTGGGCTTTGAAATAGAGACTGCAGAGCCTCAGGTATGAAAGCATTCAGTATAACCATTATTGTACCATCCCAGCCTAAGTTATTATTTCTTTCCTCTCATTTAGGAGCTACATTTTCTGGAATTACACATATATTAGATTGTTTAGTTGTTTTTCATAATTATCTTGCGATCTTTTGTCTCTTATACTTAGTTGTGTCCGCATGCTTAAGTGTTCATGACCCTACATCTTTTATTTATCATTGCCAAATTGCTAACCATGTCTTGTGTTTTTCTTTTTATTTATTTATTTATTTATTTATTTATTTATTTATTTAGCCTCCAGGGATATTGCTGGGGCTCGGTGCCTGCATTACAAATCCACTGCTCCTGTAGGCTATTTTTCCCATTTTGTTGCCCTTCTTGTGCTTGTTGTAGTTGTTACTGTTGTTATAGTTGTTGTTGTTGTTGGACAGGACAGAGAGAAATGGAGAGAGGAGGGGAAGACAGGAGGAGAGAAAGATAGACACCTGCAGACCTGTTTCACCACCTGCAAAGCGAGCTCCTGCAGCTGGGGAGCCAAGGGCTCCAACCTGGATCCTTAAGCTGGCCCTTGTGCTTTGTGCCACGTGCGCTTAACCCACTGAGCTACCGCCTGACTACTGTCTTGTGTTTTTCTAAATTTCAGATGTCTCACCTCTTCAGAGCCCTACCCCACTAGGGAAAGATAGAAACAGGCTAGGGGTATGAATTGACCTGATAATGTCAATGTCCAGAGGATAAGCAATTATAGAAGCCAGACCTTCTTCTACCTGGTGCACCTATAAGGAATTTTGATCCTTACTCCCAGCAGGATAAAGAATAGAGAAGCTTCCTGCTCTCTTAGAGTTTAAAAAGGCAAGACAGTTATTGATATAACCAAGTTATTTGGGAATCTTGTTTACTTTGGAAATCACATGGTTAGGATTTACTATACTATAAAAGAACTTACCAAGATTTAAGTCCTTTAATGTTATTTACAAATAACTGTATCTTATATACTGACAAAAACAGTTGCTTCTGGTCTCCCTGGTCTAATATTATAGGTGGTTTAATATATTTTAAAAGTAACTATTATAAATGTACTAACAATTGAAACTCACTGTTAAAATTTAATCTGGTCACAAATTTGAAACCTTAAGTACGTAAATTGAAAGAATATATACTCAGAAATGGGATCTATGCCACTCAAGGACGACAGGTCCTCAATTAGGTGCAGCCTAGAATGTTCCTATCTATAACCATGGAATGAAAGCTCAAACCTACAGGGATGCAGAGGTTACACAGTCTGCTGTGCAGAATATGGGCCTCAGATCAAATTGATGGGGCCTACAGTTAATGGTATTTATATAGTTTTCCCACATTTGGGAGCTACTCTCTTCCCTGATCCAGCTTTCTAGTCCTATTTCCACTTCTGACACCATCTCCCCAAACTATGCCTTTAGCCCATCTGCATGTTGTCTTTCGGGCTAAGTTGAAAATGAGTAAAGTTATGGGACCCTTGAGATATACCTAAAATAGATTTCCTAGACCATTCCAACACGAAGACTCTAATTCTCATCTGCTATATTCTTAATTACAAGTTCCTGATTATTAAACAAATTGCTCTGTTTTATGTCTTTATGCTTTCAGCCAGCAAGATGCAGATGCTACCGTGATGCCAACCTGAGTTCCCTTGATGACCTCACCAATGAACACTGGAACTCTGTCCAGAGCACTATCCTACTAGGGAAAGATAGAAACAGACTTGAGAGTCTAGATTAACCTGTCAATACCCATGTCCAGGGAAGAAGTAATTACAGAAGCCAGACCTCCCACCTTCTGTACCTCATAATGATCCTGAGTCCATACTCCCAGAGGGATAAAAATAGTAAAAACTTCCAATGGAGGGGATGGGATGTGAAACCCTGGTGGTGGGAATTGTATGGAATTGTACCCTTCTTATCCTGTGGTCTTGATCATTATTCAATCAATAAAAAAATAAAGAAAAATAATAGGGTAGCTTCCAATGGAAGGGATGGGATACAGAACTCTGGTGGTGGGGATCTGTATGGAATTGTACCCCTGTTATCTCACAATCTTGCTAACCATTATTAAATATAATAAAAGATAAAAAATATTATTTAGTAATTAGTGAAAAGCTAGAACTTTATTACTGTATATGGCAATTTAATAGTACATATTTTTCCTTTTCCTTTTTCTTCTAATCAATATGTGACCTTTTTTCAAATTATTTTATTTTTTCAAGTCTAGATTATGTATTTTCCAAGTTTAGCACTTATAACTAAGCATCAAAATTAGTATGGGTGTTTTCAGAGTGACTTTTTTTAACAGAAGACCTTTTGAAGCAATTTTTTTAATGTGCTCCTCTTAGATATTTTTACTAATAACCCCCCTTGAGTGACCTGGAGAGATAGCTTGCCATGTGTATTATTATTGTTTTTCTTTCTTTCTTTTTTTTTGTTAACATTTTATTTATTTTATTATTGGGTAGACACTGAGAGAAATTGGAGGAAGGTAAGAGAGGTAGAGAGACGGAAAGACACCTGCAGCCCTGCTTCACCACTTGTGAAACTTTTCCCCAGAAATCGGTGGCCAGGAGCCTGAACCTGGGTCCTTGCACACTGAAATGTGTGCGTTTAACCAAGTGCACCACTGCTTGGCTTCAGGATTGAGTTTCTGAACCACATGGAAGTGCCTTAGAACTAAGAGAATCACTGATGCTTTGATATCTCTCACTGTCTCTGTCTCTGTATCTGAGTGAACATGTCAGCCTTGGAACAGCAAAACTATCCATGTGTGAGGCCCTGGTTCCACCATTATAAAAAAACTCTGACCATTATACTAGCTATGCAAAATTTATAATAAATGCTTGTCTATTGTCAGTTTTGTTTATGGATGCAAAACTAGGAGAATTTAGGGGGCTGGGCGTGGCGCATCTGGGTTATGCTTACATAGTATGAAATGCAGGGACCAGCTCAAGAATCCTGGTTCAAGCCCCTGGGTTCCCACCTGAGGGTGGTTGCTTTACAAGTGGTGAAGCAGGTCTGCAGGTGTTTATGAGAATTTTGGGGGGCCAGGTAGTGGCACACCCGGTTAAGCACACATAGTACTAAGTGCAAGAGTGCAAGAACCCACACAGAGAACTAGGTTTGCACCCCCAGCTTCACACCTGTAGTGGGGACACTTCAAAAGCTATTAAGCATGTCTGCAGATATGTGTCTTTTTCTCTCCCTCTCTATCTTCCCCTACTCTCTCAATTTCTCTCTGTCCTAGGCAATAAAATGGGAATAAAAAGGCTTCCAGGAGCAGTGGATTCATAGTGCTGTCACCAAGTTCCACGATAACCCTGGAGGCAAAAAAAAAAGGAATAATTTTGTATGTTTATATGCATTGGAAAGAGAAGTATCTAGAATACAAAAAGCAACATTACAAATAGTAACAGAATAAGTGGCTGAATATATGAGATAGTATGTAGAAAATAACTCCATTTACATGGTATTCATAGATTTTTCTCCCTTTTGTCTTGCCTAACAGAATTTTTCTCTTGGTACAATAAACATGCAATGATATACTGTGTGTGGTAAAATTTGTAGAATAAGTATATCTTTAAAAATGTAAGCATACTACTCCTCCTCAGCTTTTTAAAAATAGTTATTTCACCTGCTTTACTGAACAGGAGTTGGTATATTACACCAAAGTAAAAGACTCTAGGGTGGGTGGGGGGACAGTACAGGTCCAAAAAGGATGACACAGGATCTAGTGGGATTGTATTGTTATATAGAAAATTGAGAAATGTTATGCATGTACAAACTATTGTATTTACTGTCAAATGTAAACCATTAATCTCCCAATAAAAAATTAAAAAAAAAAACCAGAAGGATGAATATGGGATGATCTCACTTATAGGCAGAAGCTGAAAAACAAGATCAGAAAATAAAACACTAAGCAGAACAGGGACTGGAGTTGGTGTATTGCATCAAAGTAAGACTCTGGGGTAGGGGTGGGGGAGGTTCACATCCTGGAACATGATGGAAGAGGAGGACCCAGTGGGTATTGTATTGCTATGTGAAAACTAGAAAATGTTATATATGTACAAACTATTATATTTTATAATTGACTGTAAATCATTAATCCTCAAATAAAGAAAATTTAAAAAATATATAAGCATATCTACAATATAAATCATATTACAATTGATAGAAAAGTGTTGGTCTTTGACTATTTTAATTCTTTAATCCATTTTTATTTCCAGAATTATATTATAGATAATGACTGAAATAGATTAACCTGTAATACAAGTGTTCTAATATCCTAAGCAGAGCTCTGTTCTACTCATAGTGGATAGTAGGGGGCCCAGTGGCGTTTGAGTGCACATGTTACAATGTGTAAGGACCCAGGTTTGATCAAGCTCTTGGCCCCCACCTGCAGGGGTAAAGCTTTGTGAGAGGTGAAACAGTGTTGCAGGTGTCTCTGTCTCTCTTCCTCTCCACCACCCCTTTCCTCTCGATTTGGCTATCTTTATCCAATAAAATAAGATAATTAACAAAAAACAATAACAAGTAGTAGTAAAATAAGTAAAGTTAATAAAATAAGTAGATACTCATTTCTCTGAATTTAAAAGGTTTCTTAAATAAGTTTTATTTTAATAGAGTTTAATAGGCATACAAAATGCACGGAGAATTTTTATATGATATACCATTAAAGATATTGTAATATCAATGAACAACATTTAATGATATGAAAATAAAATGGCTTTAACCTCTCTTAAACTTTAATGATTTAGATGACTAATTTATAATATACTAAACAATTTTCTTTTTAAATTTGATTATCTTTATTTATTGGATAGAGACAGCCAGAAATGCAGACAGAAGGAAGTGATAATGTAGTGAGGAGATGTGGGGGCTGGGCAGTAGCTCACCAGGTTAAGCACATATGGTATGAAGCACAAGGACCAGCGCAAGGATCCTGGTTCGAGCTCATGGCTTCCCGCCCCCCACGTAGAGGGTGGGGGACGTCTCACGGGTGGTGAAGCAAGTCTGCAGGTGTCTTGTCTTTCCTTCCCCCTTTCTATTTTTTCCTCCTTTCTCAATCTCTCTCTGTCCTACCCAACAACAATAATAGCAACAGCAATGAAATATAGGTGTCCTCCAGGAGCAGTGGATTCGTGGTGCTGGGACCTAACTCCAGTGACAACCCTGGGAGGGGGGGGGACAGGAACACCTCCCTAACTTGTTTTTATACATTCCAATTCTCTTTGTTTTCTTCTTACCTATTTTTAAAATATATTTTCTACTCTACTTCCTTGTTTATATTTGGTTACATCTCCACTACAAGTTAGGTCAGAGTACTCTGTCATATGTAGAGTGAAAGAATCCATCCCCTAGACAATATAGCTGCTAATTGAAAATGTCATTGTTATTTATGGTGGTGGGTTGCAAAATCCCCTATAATTGTAACTGCAAGAGCTAACTGAATTTTGCTTCTGTACTTCTGGCTTGCTTGCTTGTGCTTATAAACTTGAAGCATAATATAAAAGACAGTTTAACCCAAGTTTGGGGGCCAAGCACTTTTCTCTGGAGTATTCCAGGCTCTGGCCCACTGGTGTAATAAACTTCTCTATCTTGGTCTCCATCTTGTTATTGGCTGTAACGGTGGAAAGGGAGAGAGACAGAAAGACACCTACAAAACTGCTTCACCATTCACAAAGCTTTCCCCCTGTAGTTGGGGACTGGGGCTTGAACCTGGGTCCTTGCACAATGTAATATGTGCACTCATTCAGGTGTACCACCACATGGCCCCAAGCATTTCTTCATATGTCTGTGGGTCACGTAGACCTCTTCTTTAGAAAACTATCTATTTAGTTCTTTGGCCCACTCTTTTCAGAGATGGAATTTAAGAAACAAGAAAGAAAAATCAAATAACAGGTTGAAACTTAGATTGAATGTGGTCTATTAAAGCAAAGTCATAGGGAAGGGGGCTTGGGAGGGCTTTAATGACTGAGTTCACAATGGCAGAGAAAGATCTGGGTTGGTAGTAGGAGTGGTGTGCAGACACATAGCATGGAAAGCTAAGAAACAGCACACATGTGACAACTGGCTTGCAAAGCATTACATCCCTAATAAAATAAATGATGATGACTAAGTTCACCCTAGGTAACTTAAATTATGAAAAATAAGTCAGCTGTTTAGTTGATATTATTTTAGTGTTCTCTTTGACTTGTTCACAATGAGTCTGTCCATAACTAAGCATATCTATATAAAATTTTTATAACTGTTTAAATTTTAGTCCTTTTTTTTGAGCCAAGGCTTCAGATACTCACGATTTCACTGTTCCCAGGCATTTTTCCATTTAGATAAAGAGACACAGAGGGAGGTAGACATCATGCTTCTGCTGGAATTGTTGTGGCTTCAATTTGGGTGTGCATAACAAGGCACATATCCTACCTGGTAAGCTATCTCTTCTGTTCACTTTTTTCTAAGTCCCCCCCTTTTGTTGCCCTTTTAATTGTTGTTGTAGTTATTACTATTATTGTTATTGATGTCGTCATTGTTGGATAGGACAAAGAGAAATGGAGAGAGGGGAAGACAGAGAGGGGGAGAGAAAGACACTGGCAGACCTGCTTCACCGCGTGTGAAGCGACTCCCCTGCAGGTGGGGAGCCAGAGGCTTGAACCGGGATTCTTTTTTTTTTTCAATATAATTTTTTTTTATTTAAGAAAGGATTAATTAACAAAACCATAGGATAGGAGGGGTACAACTCCACACAATTCCCACCGCCCAATCTCCATATCCCACCGCATTACCGCCCGACCCCCTTTTCTAAGTCCTTTTAAAAATTGTTTTGTATTTTGTATTATCTGTATTTATTGGATAGAGACAGCCAAAAGTCAAGAGAGGAGAGGGTGATAGAAATGGAGAGAGAGAGAGAGAGGAAGAGAGGAAGAGAGGAAGAGAGAGAGAGAGAGAGAGAGAGAGAGAGAGAGAGAGAGAGTTGCAATACTGCTTCACCCCTCTTGAAACTTTCCCCTGTAGGTGGGGACTGAGATCCTTGCACATTGTAGCATGTGCTCAACCAGGTGCACCCCCCACCCCCCACTCTTTATCAAAGTCCTGCTAAACTCTTATTTTATGATGTTTCAGGGGATTAAACCTGAGAGAGACCATTGATGCCTCAGACATCAAAGTTTTTTTTTTCATAAACACTAGGCTTTATCCCCATAAACAATTTTTCTATATACAGTTAACATGCATCTATTTAAATATATATATATATATATTTTTAACCCCAGTCCTAAAGTAATAATAACCAAAACCATCAACATAAACAGAGAAATTATTATTATTGTTGGCCTTTCAGTCTGCACTATTCCCCAACCCAAATGTAAATCCTATTTTCCTAGTACAGAAGCTTTTCTAAAGTTTATGAACACCATGACCAATTCATAGCTAATAGCAATGATGAACTTTCACTGAAATTATCATCTCCAGTTTAAAACTCTGCAATAAAACATGCAATTGACATTTTACTAAACAATTTTCATGATTTTTTTCATTCTATTTTTGGTAAATCTTGATAAATAAGCTCAAAATTTAACATTACCAAGCTTTTTCATCCCACTTAAATTATTTACTGATATTTTAATATTTCAAATTAGCAGAGAAGTATGGTTACTACTATTTGCAGATGATATGACACTACTCATAGAAAACCCAGCAGTATCCAACATAAGAAGATATTTGGAAAATATTCAGTGCTGTATGAAGGTGAAAGGCCACAAAATAAACATACAAAAATCAGTGGCATTTCTTTATGCAAGAGTATACTAGGACATAATTACAGAAATCAGTTCTATTTCTAATAGTAACAGATATTATTAGACATGTAGTGGTAAACATAATAAAGGACTTGAAAAACCTGTGCAATAGAAAGTACCAGTCAATGATAAAGATAATAGGAAAAAACACAAAGAAAAGGAAATGCATTCTATATTTGTATATTATTAAGAGTTAACATCAATATAATGATCATTCTACCCAGAGAAATATACAGATTCAATGTAGAGTTTATCAAAGTCCCATTTAATTTATTTCAAGGGATAGAACGAATGCTACAAAAGTTTATTTAGGAGAAATAAATCACAATTCAGAGGCTGGGAGTATGGATGACCTGCCAACACCCATGTTCAGTGAGGAAGCCAGACTTTCCACCTTCTGCACTCCATATTGACCCTGGGTCCATACTCCCAGAGGGTTAAAGAATAGGAAAGCTATCAGGGGGAGGGGATGGGATACAGAGTTCTGGTGTTGGGAATTGTGAGGAGTTGTATCCCTCTTATCTTATGGTTTTTATCAGTGTTTCCTTTTTATAAATAAAAATTTTAAAAAAGTCATACTTCACACAGCAATTCCAAGAAAAAAAATAGAATGAAGACATCAGACTTCCTGACTTCCAACTATAATACAGTAGTCAAAACTGTGAGTTGACTGTATTAAGATTGAAAGTTCGCAAATAAGCCTTCATTACTATGAACAGTTTATGACAGTAGGATCACAACATGAAATGGATAAGGGATGGTCTTTTCAATAAATAGTGCCAAGTGAAAAGGCTTCAGACATTAAATAATGAGACAGTATTACTACAGGAAATTTTGGCTATCAGGGGAGGGGATAGGATATGGAGATCAGGTTATGGGAATTGTACCCCTCTTACTCTATGGTTTTGTTAATGTCTCCTTTCTTAAATAAAAAAATAAAATAAAAATAAACTGTAAATGGGTCAGAGATTTGGATACTAAACCAGACACCATCAAATACATGGAAGGCAACATTTAAATGATCTTACACAATACCTGCTTCAGAAATGTCTTTAACTTAATATTTTGGGGTCCAGTACTTTTTTTTTACACTTCAAATTACATTATTTTATTTACTCAAAATGTACCCTATTATTTTATTTAACCACAATTAATGTTAATTTGTGAATCTGTGCTTACATTTTTATGACTGTTAATAGAAGTAGTCTTATTTATGCTTTGAGAGACTTTGGTCCAATTTTTGCTTCTAGAATAAAATGAAAACCCAGAAGAAAATTGTTTGCCAAAGTTTAGCACTTATCAAGTGAAATACATATGAAAGTTAGAGGGTACTCTTTTGGCATAAACTTTTTTTGTTTTTTACTTTTAAACTTATGGTAATAATTCCCTCCATTATTGCAGAGTTTTTTCATACATATTTATTTACGAAGCATAATCTGTTTTTTCATCTTTTCATTATGAAATATATTTCAGCTTATGACTGCAAACTTTTAAAGATCATTTATAAGTGAACTATTCTCAATGTCCTCCATGTTTCTAGCACAGTTAGATGTATCAGAAAGTAACTCATAGGGTTAAGCGCATGTGGTGCAAAGCACAAGGACCTGCATATAGATCATTTTATTTACATATTATTTTGCTTATATATTTTCCAAGTATTTCATGAGATAAAAAAAAGTATGAAGACAGGGAATCGAGCGGTGGCGGAGCAGGTTAAGCACACATGGAAGAAAGTGCACGGACCTGGGAAAATGCATGGACCAGCATTAGGATCTTGGTTCCAGCTCCTGGCTCTCCACCTGCAGGGGAGTTGCTTCACAGGTGGTGAAGCAGGTCTGCAGGTGTCTATCTTTCTCTCCCCCTCTCTGTCTTCCCCTCCTCTGTCCATTTCTCTCTGTCCTATACAACAACAGTGACATCAATAACAACAATAATAACTACAACAACAATAAAAACAACAAGGGCAACAAAAGGGAAAATAAATAAATATATAAAAAAGAAAGTAACTCATAAAACTCTTCAACATTGATTCCCCAAATATAATTAAATAAGAATTTTATGTGCAACTATGAAAAGTGATCACATTTGAAAAGATATTTATCAGAATAAGGTGTTGTCCTTGTTGTAGCCTCGTTGTGGTCATTATTATTACTACTGTTGATGTTGTTCATTGTTGGATAGAACAGAGAGAAATGGAGAGAGGAGGGGAAGAGAGAGATAGGGAGAGAAAGACAGACACCTGCAGACCTGCTTCATTGCCTATGAAGCGACTCCCCTGCAGGTGGGGAGCTGGGGGCTCGAACCGGGATCCTTATGCCGGTCCTTGCGCTTTGCTCCATGTGCGCTTAACCCACTGTGCCACCGCCCGACCCCCTAATAACCATTTTTATTTATGAAAAAGTTTATAGCTCATCTGTATTTTAAAGAAAAATTTGAAAAAGTAGATGCATACATTAGGCACAGGCTCAAGTTAATTATTCCTGTCTTTAGCATAATTTTTCAGCACAATAATTTACATACCATTTTACTACAGACTGAATTCTCTAGATATGCTTGCAAAAGTTTATATTATTTCCCATTAAAAACTAGGCAAAATGAATATATTTTGAGGCTCAGATGGTTTACTAAACAATTTCTAATTACTAAGTTTTATTCATAAGTGTATCATAATGCATAAAATAAACATAGTAATGTAGGTAATTCAGAGAAAAGTGGTTTCTCAATAGATTTTATGAATGCATAAAAATGAAAGTTTCAATATTAATTGCTAAAATTACTTCCATTACATGGGCATGAAAAACTAATTAGTATATGCACTAAGTAGAGGCAAAGTCAATCTTTTTGAGGATTTTATATTATTCATGATCAACAATCATCATTCTCTTATTCTTCTATTAGATTTCCTAAGGATTTTTCTTTGTTTACCTGCAGTATGCTAAGGATGTTAGGAGAAACATGCACTTCTTCTAGCGTTTGCCCTTCTTCCGTAGCCAGTCAACAGCGTCAGGTTGCACTAATTTGATATCACTATTAGTCACTCCTTAATTTTTTCAAGAACAATAACCTACCAACACTTGTTTACAAAGTTAAATCTACCATCATCCACCACACATGAAAATACGTCTAGAGATCATGAAAACTTTGGTATTTACAAAAAACCTAGTTTTATTTGCCTACATCTCAATGCTTTGTGTTTAGTAAACTAAGTAGAACTGAGAGTAGATCTATTTAACACAGACACCTAAAACTGTGTGTTATTAACTATCAGCTTTATATTGTTGTTGTTTTTAATCTAACCTTTAAAATTTTTATTGAGGGAGTTAATGCTGCACAGTGGATTCATTATATATGCATGCAATTTCATGATGTACCAGGCCCCGCAGTTTTCTCCCTCTCCTTCCTCCCATATCCTCCCCAGAGTCCTTTGCTTTGGTGCAATGCACCATGTCCAGTCCACATTTCACTTTGTGCTCTTCCTCCCCATCCCTACTTCGCTGAGTCCTGCTAATAAATGAGACCATTTGGTATTCATCCTGCTCTTTTTTGGCTTATCTCACTCAACATCATTTCCTCCGGTTTCATCCAACAGGGTGCAAAGGAGACCACCTCACTGTTTTTAACAGCTGAGTAGTATTTCATCCTGTCTATAGATGACAATTTTTTAAACCACTCATCTGTTGTTGGACATCTGGGTTGCTTCCAAGTGCTGTTGATTACAAATTGTGCTGCTATGAACAAAGATAAACACAGATGCCTTCTGATAGGTATCTCTGTTTCCTTTGGGTAAATCCTCAGGAGAGGAATTACTGGGTCTTAGACTAAGTCCATATCTAATGTTCCAGTAAGTCTCTAAATTGTTTTACACAATGGTTGGGCCATTTTGCACAATCAAAATTAATATAAGTGATTTCTACATTTGGAAAATAATTAACAAGTTTAATTGGTCATTGATGATTATGGCTATGTTAGTTACCAGTCATTCTACTATGGGGCAGTCATTGTGCTCTATATTTTACTATCTCAGTGCCTTATAAGAGAAGAGTATATGTATCATAATTTTTACATATGGTATATTCTGCTTCAAAACTTACATTTTAAGTTATCAAATTAATGAGTTTTCAGAAACAGAATTTAAAATCAAGAGCTTCAAAATGTATTCAATATTGAGTCCTAGGCTTATGCAGATTTGGGTTACAATTATATTTCTCAACCATGTTGTAAATGTGTATTATTTAACTTTAAATGTTATGGAATTATTTGTCACTGTATTCCCACTCAGACCACTTGAGAATTTATTTTTACCATGCTATTGTATAGATAAGTAGGTGACTATTAACTTCAATTGTCACACATAACATATAGCTTTTTTATACATATTAATAAAAAAGTGATAATTTAATTATTATACAATGCCACTGTAACTACTACTATATCTTTCAAATTACAATGAATAATATAAGAAGTTTTGTGATATGGTGATTTGATCTATTGGCTATTTTAAAGTCTTGACATCCAGTAGGTAGGCCAGTCATGGAACTAACTTATATGAAGTAAATTCACAACTTTCCATTTGTAATGCATCCAAATAGAACTTATATTATGTGGAGTTGTTATCTGGCATCTTCTTATGGACAATACTACATGTCTGTAAACTCACTTTGGCATGAAATAGTAGATTATAGATGTATGGAGCACTGTATTGAAAAAAATCATACCACAAAGTATATTATTTCAGAGAGTAGCTATTAGGACTGGCAACAACATAAATGAAAATGAAAGCCATACCATAATAAAAATGGCTTATCTGAAATATAATTATTCTTGACTTTATTTAGAGAAAATGAATTTGTAAATATGAATAATTGAGGTTTGAGCCCATATATTTACTCATAAGTAGTACATTGTTATCAAATAGTATACAACAATATAAAATGATTGAAAAGATTTCAGCTAATAAAAAAGAAGGCTAATAAAGGTGTAGTCATATTGATGCATACACTTATAAACTTTTACATATTGAAATACACACAAATGCATGAACTAAAAGACATGA
The DNA here is from genome assembly GCF_950295315.1 of Erinaceus europaeus. Taxonomy (NCBI): domain Eukaryota; kingdom Metazoa; phylum Chordata; class Mammalia; order Eulipotyphla; family Erinaceidae; genus Erinaceus; species Erinaceus europaeus. The sequence goes on along the minus strand of NC_080166.1, from coordinate 64,167,372 downwards.
GAGATTCCCATAGGGTAAAGTTAACCAAAGATCATACACCACTGGAAAATGTATCCAGACTCACTGCCACTGAGAAAAATTCATCTTTAAATTGATATGAAATTATAGTCCACACATTTCAGACTTGAAAAAGGTAGTCTCAAAAAAATGAACGATTGTTGGCAGTGAGGTGGAAGGGTAACATTTTATGCACTGGTGGAAAGAGTGCAGTTTTGTATAAGTGTACTGAAATTTAACTAACTATATATGTGAAGTTCAAAATGTGAATATTCTTTAATCCGTCCTTTATATTTTTTAGGATAATATCCTTGAGAAATTTGCATATATGACCTAAGAAAAAAAACAGATAATTTCATTACAAATATATTAGCAAAATACTGGTATCAGGCTGAATTTGTAATATATGATTATGGTGATTGATAAAAAAAGTTGGCACACACTGTTGAGCAGACATTTTGCCATGTGCAAGGAACCAGGTTTGAGCCACTGTTCCCATATGTAAGAAGGAAGCTTCACAGCTGTCATCCGTTTTGCAGGTGTCTCTTTCACTTTCTATTTCCTAATTCTCTCTCAATCTCTGTTCTACCATATAACATAAAAGGAAAAAAATGGGAAAAATGGCCACTGGGAGACATGAGTTTGTCATGCAGACAGCATGCCCTAGAGACAACCAAGATGTCAAATACTGGGTACTATACAGCAAACCCTAACAAAAGGACTTTTCAAAGTTAATCCAATTACCAAATAATGGGATGATAACATTAACTATCGATTGTCTTTTTGAACCCTAAGACAGCAGGAACCTCACATCTCCACTATAGAGCCCCTACTTCCCCCAGTCCTGGAACCCTTGGATAGGACCCACTTTCCCGTATGCCTCTCCCAATCCATACCAAATAATATTGCATCCGCCGATCACACCCTAACCAACGCAACGATTGCTACCTCAACATGCTTCACCTCAGACTGTGTCCAGAAACTTCACGTGTGGAATGACAACCCTTCAACTTCATTACTCGGGTGAGACCTTTCCTTTTATAGTACACTCTAATTTCATCTCAGGTGGTTCACTTTCTAACAAAGTCCCATAACCTAGATATACACCAGTTTCTGTGAGAGAGAGCTTATGTGCACACGTATCCATAAACTACTGCAAAATATATACCTGAAAGCAGAAGTACACTAGAGTTTGCAGTGAGTACCTCCCTAACACTTCCTCTCCACTATTCTAAGCTTTGGGTCCATGATTGCTCAACAATTTGTTTGGCTTTATATGTTAACTCTCTTTTCAGTCACCAGGTTCCAGATGCCACCAGGATGCTGGCCAGGCTTCCCTGGATTGAAGACCCCACCAATGTGTCCTGGAGCTCAGCTTCCCCAGAGACACACCCTACTAGGGAAAGAGAGAGGCAGACTGGGAGTATGGACCGACCAGTCAACGCCCATGTTCAGCGGGGAAGCAATTACAGAAGCCAGACCTTCTACCTTCTGCAACCCTCAATGACCCTGGTTCCATGCTCCCAGAGAGATGGAGAATGGGAAAGCTATCAGGGGAGGGGGTGGGTTGTGGAGATTCGGTGGTGGGAATTGTATGGAGTTGTGCCCCTCCTACCCTATGGTTTTGTTGATTAATCCTTTCTTAAATAAAAAATAAATAAATAAATAAATAGAGTGCAAACAGAAAAAAAATGAAATTGTTGAAACTAGACTGATAATAACATATGCAAACTTCAAGTTCCAAATCAATTGGCAACAGAATGTACAGTATTATTACACAATTACTCATGCATGCAAATACAGCAAATACACATATGATTAAAAAATATATCACACAAAAACAATATACCGTTTTTGGACAAGTAGATAATAAAATTATATAATATTACATTATAATTATGTAATAATACAAATAATAAATATCAGATTTAGGAGTATCATTCCTGTGCCTTAAGACAAAGACGAGATTGACAGTAGAACCAAATACAAATGGTAGACTAGTTTTATACAATGTGTTTATTTTTATTTTAAAAAATATTTGTTTATTTATTTCCTTTTGTTGCTCTTGTTGTTTTATTTTTTTATGTCGTTGTTGTTGGATAGGGCAGAGAGAAATGAAGAGAGGAGGGGAAGCCAGAGAGGAAGAGAGAAAGATCGACACCTGCAGAATTGCTTCACCACTTGTGAAGTGACTCCTCCTCAGGTGAGGAGCCGGACGCTCAAAACAGGATCCTTACGCTGGTCCTTGTGCTTCACTCCACTTGCACTTAACCTGCTCCGCTACCGCCCAACTCCCCAATGTGTTTATTTTTAAAGGAAAAGCAAGATCTAAAAGGAACATAATTGAAAATTTATGATGTTAGCTAGCATAGAGTTGGTCACTGCAGTTAGTCTTTAAACCCGAATATAAAGATTTTCATAAAATAACTGATAATGAGAGAAAGTAACAAGATACTGATAATGAGAGGTCATAGAATTGTCTACCAGAGAAATAGGAAGAATCAGAATAATTAATAGATCTCAAAGCAAATAGAGTGCCTGGCAAGATAAACTGGAAAAACAAAGGAAAAGGCATGCATACTACTTAAATTCATCACAGTAAAAAGGATATTTGAACTTAAAATATCCTAATCACATTTCACAAGTAAGATAACTAGCAAAAAATATATATATATTGATACCAGGGATATCCTTAGGGGTTGAAATTCACACAATTAATCCACCACTCCCAGTGGCAATATTTTAAATTTATTTATTTATTTATTTATTAGATGGACAGAGAGAACCTGAGAAGGGAGGGCCAGCAGAGAGGAAGAGAAAAAAAAAACATCTGTAGTACTGTTTCATGACTTATGAAGCTCCCCCCCACCTGCAGGTGGGGAATGGGGGCTTACACCTGGATCCTTGCTCATAATAATGTGTGCACTCAACCGTGTGCTGTATCACTGCCCAATGCCCCTGGTAAGATTTAAATTAGTGGATTGGAGCAACAATTAGTAAAACTATTTAGTCTTTACAGCTATAAGTGCAGCAAGCAAGCAGAAAGACCTAAAGAAAAGACATTTTTTGGTCTATTTCACTAAAGTAAAGAATTCTGGCATGAGGAGGAGGAGGGTTCAGGCCCTGGGGCATGATGGCAGAGGAGGACCTAGAGGGGAATTGAATTGTTATGTGGAAAACAGAAATGTGAACAAGGGTAGATGGTTTAATGGTTATGCAAAGAAACTCTTATTCCTTCGGCTCCAAGGTCTCAGGTTTATGTTGAACTCACCTTCTTTACCCCATGAGCTCTCTTCTTTACATGAGCATCAATGTTAAGTAAGATAAATCAGAAACAAAAGGATGAATATGGGGTGATCTCACTCATAGGCAGAAGTTGAAAAACAAGATCAGAATGGAAAACTCTAAGCAGAACTTGGACTGCAGCTAGTGTATTGCACCAAAGTAAAAGACTCTGGGGTGGGGGTTCCTGAAACATGATGGCAAAGGTGGACCTAGTTACATAGAAATGTTATGCATGTACACATTATTGTATTTTACTGGTGACTGTAAACCATTTATCGCCCATTAAAACATTTAAAAGACACTTTTAAAAATTAAGTACTTGATTTAATTAAATGCTTAATATTTAATCAGAGAGTTTCTACTTAGACCTAGATACCCTCTTCACTTTCTTCCTGTTTCAATCCTTCAATCACTCCAAGGTTATTCTTGTCACAGTAAGTACTACAAAAGCTGGATAAGTGCATATTTAGGGGCTACTGTCTTCCTTGATCAAGCTTTATAGGCCTTCCAACTAGGACACCATCTCCTTAGACAATATCTTTAGTCCACCTGCATGTTGGCTGTCAGGCTCATGCAAAAATTAGTAAAGTCACGGCCCCCTTGGAATATATCTAAAATAGACCTACTAGCCTTTTCCAAAATGGAGACTCCATATATCATCTGCTATCTTCTTATCTATAGATTCCTGATTATTAAACAATTTCTCCTGCTATATATCTTAATGCTTTTTCAGCCGCCAAGTTGCAGATGCTACCATGGCACTAACCTGACTTCACTGGACAGATGACCTCACCAACATACCCTGGAACCCCATCTCTCCAGAGCCCTACCCCACTAGGGAAAGTTAGGAACATACTGGGAATAAGGATCAACCTGCCAATGCCTATATCCAGTGGAGAAGCAATTACAGAAGTCAGACCTTCCACCTTCTGCACCCTATAATGATCCTGGGTCCATACTCCCAGAGGGATAAAGAATAGGAAAGCTTCCAATGGAGGGGAAGTGATACTGAACTCTGGAGGTGGGAATTATGTGGAATTGTACCCCTCTATTCTACCATCTTGTCAATCATTATTAAATCAGTCAATAAAAACACTAGTCATATAAAATTAGAATAAAGCAATGAAAATCTTTGATGTTTGAAAATGCAAGTAACAAGTCTAATGCAAGTAAAAAGTAACGAAGTCTAAAAGTAACAAGTAACAAGTCTAAAAGGTGAGAGTGCCTCTGTGTGTGTGTGTGTGTGTGTGTGTGCGCGCGCGCGCACGCATGTAGTAGCAATTCCATAAAATGACAAGGAAATAGTGAGACCTAGAAAATAGTAGATGTTTCTGAGCTAAAGATAGGTCAGAGTGTTCAGGTTGAACGTATTCCACTAATTCCAAAAGGCACTGATGAGTAAAAGAGACAAATCTGAGAAAAATTCTTGACCTGGAAAACATATCAAAGTACAAAATTATGTTATTGTTATTGGCATGTAAGAATCAAATGAACTCTCACACATTGTCAATGGGTAGGTAAATTGCTATAGCATTTCAGGAAAGCAATCTGTCATCATCGCTATGTGAGACATACATTCCCATCCTTATTCCTAGTAGGCTTACACTAGAGCATGTATCCTCGAGATTTTTATTTTATTTTATTTTATTTTATTTTATATTTCTCTCATTCTTTTTACTTTGGATGAAGAAATAGATAGAGATAGGGAAAGAGAGAGATAGAGCTAGAGAGAGACAGAGATAGAGGGGCAAAGAGATGCAATAACACTGTAACTTCCTCTGGTGCTGTAGTGCCTCCATATTGTGTTGGGTTCAAACATGGGCTGCAGTCATGTGTCTACTAAGTGATTGATTCCTTTCTCCCCATTCCAAAGAATTAAAAAAAAATAATAAAATAGTTTAGTATATATTTATGGTATTGTCATCACAAAAGTATTTCTGTGAAGTTCCAGTAAATAGAAAAGGAGAAGGATAATTGAAAAAAATATGACATCTGGGGACCGGGCAGGTAGCACAGCGAGTTAAGCACACATGGCGCGAAGCGCAAGGAACAGCTTAAGGATCCTGGTTCAAGCCCTGGCTTCCCCACCTGCAGAAGAGTTGCTTCACAAGTGGTGAAGCAGGTCTTCAGGTGTCTATCTTTCTTTCCTCCTCTCTGTCTTCCCCATCTCTCTCGATTTCTCTCTGTCCTATACAACAACAATAGCAACAACAGTGATAAAATGGAAAAAATACACCAGGTTCCAGATGCCACCAGGATGCTGGCCAGGCTTCCCTGGATTGAAGACCCCACCAATGTGTCCTGAAGCTCAGCTTCCCCAGAGACACATTTTACTAGGGAAAGAGAGAGGCAGACTGGGAGTATGGACTGACCAGTTAACACCCATGTTCAGCAGGGAAGCAATTACAGAAGCCAGACCTTCTACCTTCTGCAACCCTCAACGACCCTGGGTCCATGCTCCCAGAGGGCTAGAGAATGGGAAAGCTACCATGGGAGGGGGTGGGTTATGGAGATTGGGTGGTGGGAATTGTGTGGAGTTGTACCCCTCCTACCTTATGTTTTTGTTCATTAATCCTTTCTTAAATAAAAAATTTAAAAAAAATGGAAAAAATAGCCTCCAGGAATAGTGTATTCCTAGTGCAGGCACTGAGCTCCAGCAATAAATAACCCTGGAGGTAAAAAATAAAATAAAAAATAAAAAATTATATACACAATCAGATAATACGCAGCCATTCAAAGTATTAGTTCAAAATATAACATTTGAATTAAAAAAAATTTCCATGATGTAAGGATAAATTATAACAAGTAAAACAAAATAGGCTTGTATTAGGAATATTATATTTATATAAAATTCATAAACAATCTGTGCTAGTAGTTAAGTACATGAACCTGTTTAGGAATATAACATCAAAGCTATTGAAAAAATATATATTATACATACATATAAAATAAGCAGATGAGACCGTGATGAAAAGTGGAAGGAAGGCACATTTAAACTGCTAGTTTTCACTTGAGAACAGGAAAGATGAAAGGAATTATAACATTTGAAGAAAATTACTTAGAAATAAAACAGGGAGGCCAGTGAGAGAACTTAGTGGGATCATGTTTTTTTTTTTTTTTTTTTTTTTTTTTATGTGTGTGACTAGGTTCAAGTCAAGCACCCATTACACTGATAGAAGTTTCGATACGTGAGGTCTTTTCTCTTCCCCCTGTCTCTTTAGCTTTCTGTCTCTCTACTGAAAGAGTCAGTCTAAAGTGGTAAAATCCTGACAGTAACACACAAAAAGGACATAGTATATTTTCCATGTATAACTGTATATACATAACGGAATCCTAAGTAAAATAATATGAATAATTAATATGTAAAGCTAGCTCAATGAAGGAAACTGAAAACACTTAGATTTGAATCAATTTCTATTTTAATATATCCATGTTAGGTGAACAAATCAAAATCAAGGTATATATACATTTTTTTTTATTTCAGCGAGACAAGAACAAAAATATAGTCCTGTCAACACAGCTCACCTGAGCAAGCACCTGTTTTGGCATGTACATTCATCTGGTTTGAGTCCTGGTCTCCACAGCATTGGGAGAAGCTTCAGCACTGTGTTACCTTTCTGTCTCTCTTCTTCTATCTGAAATCCTTAGCCTAGCACAGTGAAGCACCACAATAACAAAAACAAACACAAAACAAAAAGAACAAAAATGGTGCAAAGCACAAGGACCCAGATCAAGCACAGTTCAAGCCCCCAGCTCCCCACCTGCAGGGGAGTCGCTTCACAGGCGGTGAAGCAGATCTGCAGGTGTCTATCTTTCTCTCCCCGTCTCTGTCTTCCCCTCCTCTCTCCACTTCTCCACTTCTCTCCACTTCTCTCTGTCCTATCCAACAATGACAACAATAAAACAACAAGGGCAACAAAAGAGAATAAACTAAATAAAATAAAATAAAAAATGTATAAAAATATTAGTATCATAATGTATGTTTACATGTAACTATATCTTCCAAGTAAGATGAGGTATGCCAGAGATAACTATTTTGCTATGCCATCATCCAGCTGATTACTAGCCAATAAAGTAATGGATGATTTATTCTTTCTTTAAATAAAAGTTTAAAATCTTAAAAATTATAATTTGAATTACTTAAAAAAAGCCTTTTGAAGAGATTTAACCTAGGCGCTTTCAAAATGCATTGCAGAAAGGTTTGTGGTTAAGTCTAAAAAAGGAGCATGATGACAGCCTGTTCAGATATCAGAGTACAGTACCTGAGTTCAAACATTCCCTCGTAGACATGTTGCCTCTGTAATTTTGCAATTTATCAAATGGCTAATTGTAACAGTTCCCATGTGTGTAACGTACAAATAATACTATGAAAAAATAGGATAACAGATGAATAATGGCATTTCTGAAAATAACAGGCAAGGTGCTCACAAGCAGAATGACACACATGCGTTGGAAAATGTAGGTTAGTTATTATAATTAAAGAGCAAAAATCCTACAGTGAGAATAAGAAGAAGGGAACAACTCATACCTTTACAGCGAAAGTCATAAATAGGCTAAAGGTTCAGAAGATTTACAAATGCTTTTTTCTATGGTTTTTATAGCAGAATAATTTTGCTACATTAAATGTATATGTAACTTAAAACATTCTATAAGAACAAATAGAGATATTATATAATCAGTCATTATTACTGTGGTAGATTAAGCAGACTGAGCATAAGATTAATTTTTTTTTCCACTTGATAGTTACATGCAAAAGAATGAAGCTAAGTCACTAACAGCATATTCAAAAGTCAATGTAAACTGAATTTAAGACTGGAATGAAACACCTGAAACCATAAAGATCATAGTGGGAGGAATAGTGACATTTTGTCTTTTGACATCAGCCTTATTAGAGTTATTTGAGGACTCAGTTCCAAAGGGGAGGGAAACAAAAATAAAGAAAAAAACATCAAGCTACATCAAACTGAATTCTTCTAAACAGTGAACTAAATTTGAAAACTGAAATAATATCCTACTTAGTGGAAGAAGATTCATGCACATTACATATCCAATTTGGAGTTAAAAAATATGCAAACACATACAACTCAAAATTTAAGCCTAATTAAGGGACCAGGTGTTGTCTCACTGGGTTAAGCACACACATTACCATATGTAAGGACCTAGCATAAAGCCACTGGCTCCCACTTGTGGTACCCCTCTCAATTTTCCTCTGTCCTGTCAAATAATGAAAGAAAAAAAGGGGGGGGGGAGGAGTTGTTGATTCATCTTGCAGACACAGAGACCCGGGAATAACATGGTGTTAATAAAAAATAAAAAAATAAACAGAGAAACAACAAGAAAAAACTAGTTAAGAAAGCAGGAAGTGGGTCTGAATAGATACTTTTCCACAGACATGAAATGCCTAACAAGTACCTGAAAAAATTATCATTATTTTTTATTGATTAAAATAAAAACAGTGAATATCATCTCACACCTGTGAACTTAATAAAGACAAAGAAATAGAAACAAGTATTATAGAAGATGTGGAGAAAGGGGAGCCTTTCCTTACACATAGTTGGTGCAGCTATTATGATATATAGCTTGGTTATTTCTCCAACAACTAAAAATTGAAACTCCAACCTAGCTTTCACTTCTGAATAGTCACCACAAAAATACAAGAGAGTAAATATTAAGAGATATATACACTCTTATGTTTATAGCAGCACTATTTACCAAAAGATTGAACAACTGAAATTGATCAATGTGTTAAGAAGATGTCGTAAAAATACGCAATGGACTAATCATGAAACTAAAGGCAAGAATATTGTAGATGAAGATTTGGGAGTCTCCATTTTGGAAAAATCTAGTAGGTCTATTTTAGGTATATTCCAAGGGGCTCATGGCTTTACTAGTGTTTGCCTGAATCTGACAGCTAACATGCAGGTGGACCCAAGCTATTATCTGCATTATATCTTAACTCTTTTTCAGCCACCAGGTTCCAGATGCCACCATAATGCCCACCTGACTTCCCTGAGCAGATGACCCCACCTATGTGTCCTGGAACCTTGCCTCCCCAGGCCCCTGTCCCACTAAGGAAGAGAGAAAGAGAGGCTGGGAGTATGGACTGACCCGCCTACGCCCATGTTCAGTGGGGAAACAATTACAGAAGCCATACCTTCCACCTTCTGCACCCCATAATGATCCTGGGTCCATACTCCCAGAGGGATAAAGAATAGGAAAACTGGGAGTCGGGTGGTAGCGCAGCGGGTTAAGCACACGTGGTGCAAAGCGCAAGGACGGGTTTAAGGATCCTGGTTCAAGCCCCCCCCCCATCCCCACTTGCAGGGGAGTTGCTTCACAAGTGGTGAAGCAGGTCTGCAGGTGTCTGTCTTTCTCTCCTCCTCTCTGTCTTCCCCTTCTCCCTCCATTTCTCTCTGTCCTACACAACAACTATGACATCAACAACAACAACAATATTAACTACAACAATAAAACAAGGGCAACAAAAGGGAATAAGTAAACAAAAGAATAGGAAAACTTTCAAGACGGGGGTAAGATAGGGAGTTCTTGTGGTGGGAATTGTGTGTAACTGTACCCCTCTTATACTATGGTCTTGTCAATATCTCCATTTCATAAGTAAAAAAAAATTAAAAAAAAAAAGTTGGTGAGGAAGATCTAGGTCTATATAGAAATTATTTGATTAAGTAAAAAAAAAAAATCTACACAATGGAATGCCATTCAGCATTTAAGAATTATATGTAATCTGGCCAATTGCATCAATATTAATTCACCTAAAGCATATAATGCTTCCAGAACTAAGTTAAATGCAAAGTCATAAATAGTATACACATTCACTGATATGTGGTATATAGAGAAAACAAACAAAAAGTAGACATTCAAAACAGTAGCATTAATTAATGGTTATTAGAATGGAAAGGAAAAGGAAATGTATGAATCAGAAAAAGGAGGGAAAATATGTAAGGGTAGAGTTGAACTCCAACTCCAAATGGTGAACTTAATAAAGAATGCATGCATACCTCAAAATGTAGTTTATAATGCAGTAAAAATTTTGACTCAATGATCACACACCTGGGACATTTGGAAAATCCAGTTTATATGCAGATACATATCTGCATAGGTATTGTGAAATAAATTCTGCACATTTATGGAAGGCACTTTGTTTTTTTATTTTTTTGTTTATTTTTTATATATTTTTTCCCCTCCAGGGTTATTGCTGGGCTCGGTGCCTGAACCATGAATCCACCGCTCCTGGAAGCCATTTTTTCCCCTCTTTTTGTTGCCCTTGTTGTTGTAGCCTTGTTGTGGTTATTATTATTGCCATTGTTGATGTTGTTCATTGTTGGATAGGACAGAGAGAAATCAAGAGAGGAGGGGAAGTCAGAAAGGGGAGAGAAAGATAGACACCTGCAGACCTGCTTCACCGCCTGTGAAGTGACTCCCCTGCAGGTGGGGAGCCGGGGGCTAGAACCGGGATCCTTGCTCTGGTCCCTGTGCTGGTCCCTGCGCTTTGCGCCACATGCGCTTAACCCACTGCGCCACCGCCCAACCCCCTTTGGAAGGCACTTTGAAAGATACTTAATTTTTAATTTCAAAGATGTATGCAGTATAAATTTGTTATTAATTACATGATTATAGCTAGTTTACCACATTATTATGGTAGATAAATTTTATGACTTTCAGTTTCTCTTGAATGTTTTTTACTGATTTTATGTATAACCTTCAGAGATACAGATGTTCTTCAAATATTAATTGTAAAAATGCAGTTCAGCTAGTTCATGCAATTCAGTGATCATTTGGAAAAGTAGATAGCTTTTGGTTTTGCTCAAACTTATATCTTCTTTAGTTTCAGACAAAACAAACAAACAAAAAAAACAACTAGCTGACTTTATGTTTACCCTTTGTAAATCTCTTGATTTCCCAGAGATGGCTAGGAACCTGTCTTACAGTTTAAGGTAGCAGTTCTATGGTTGCCATGTCAATCTCTGTAGAACTTAAACCTCTTATATAACCTTTTAGAATATAACTATAAAAAGCAAAAAGTTTATATAACTGTGTACCAAGTGTGTTATTTTCTCTGCTACCTAGTGAAATCATTAACACTGGAAATCATTTCTCTTATTTCAATTATATCTCCCTAGTAGGGAATACACAAGTGGATCAAATAGTTATAGAACTGGAAGAGCAAAACCAACCTTTAGAAGCAAACATTCCAATTAAACTCAAAACTGGTGCTGGATTGACAGTGGTGCCTAGGGAATGTTCTTCTTTTATTTTTTTATTTAGGTAAAGGACAACTAAAGTTAAAATTAGATTTTTAAGATTTTTAATGAGGTAGGGTTAATATAAAGATACTGAAAAAAACCAAAACACCAAAACTACAAGTTCACAGCATGTCCCAGTTTCAAAAAGAGAAGGTAAGAAATAAAACCAATTAGGATTTATAATTAAATACATACGGACTTTGGGGATATGTTACAATTTTCTATTTGGTTCACCTAGGAAAATGTATTTTATCTGAGACTAGGAACAAAAAAATATCACACTTATATGTCTTTATCCTCTTTCCTTAAACAGCAATCCTGGTAGGGAAACAAGTTCACAGTGAACAGTGAACAGCTGGCCATTTGAAAATGTCTTTATTATAGTTGTCTTTGGTTGGCATTATGATGTGAAGTATACTTCACATATCTTGTGTTCACAACAGCTCTGAGAATACTTAATGATATTTTAAAATTTATTCTTGTGATATGTTTCTGTATGTCTATGCTGATGAAAACATCTATTATAGTCCTATGGATATTGTAAACCACCACATAACTCAAAATATTTCTTTTGGCTCTGTATAGTTTTAGTTACAAAGTAATAAATATAAGGTTGGTAGTTACTCTTAAAATTTCCCATTTAAAAATAATTTTTTGTATTTATTGAATTTATATTTATATATGTAATGAATGCAATCTACTTGTATACTAGGAGTCATTATTTAGAAGGTCTTTCAATAAGATTCCTTCTGTTTTTTCATAATCAATATTTTCCTCTCTACTAATGAAATGATTATAGAAGAATTAAAACATGTTACTTCTCTCTCATTAAAACCATTGTTCTCTTTGGGCAGGATAGATAGCATAATGGTTATACAAACAGACTCTCATGCTTGAGACTTCATAGTCCTAGGTTCAATCCCCCATACCACCATAAGCCAGAGCTGAACAGTGCTCCGGTTAAAAATCAAACAAACAAACAAAAAATAAAAGCATTGTTCTCTTAAATTACCTCATATATATTGGCCTATTTATTTTATACCTTTCTACAACAAAATATCTTTAAAGTTTATATACTTAATTTATATGTTCAATAAACATTCACCTGCATTTCTCTTTTTAATTTATTGAAAAATATTTTATTTGTTCATTTATTGGATAGAGACAGAGAGAAACTGAGACAGAAGGGAGGAGAGACAGAGAAAGACCTACAGACCTACTTCACCACTTGTGAAACTTCCTCCAGGCAGGAGGGGAGTGGGGGCTTGAACCCAAGTCTCTTTGCATTGTAACATATGTGATCAACTAGATGCACCACCACCTGCCCCCCCTTTTTTATTTCTGCTAACACAAAAATACCTCCTGTCAAGATCATTAATTATGCTTAATCTTAAAAATTAATGAACAATTTTATTTCATTTAAATTAAATTCCATTGATCTATTGTGGGCTTATAATTTTCTTTTTTAACAAAATTACCCCCAGAACTTTATATGTTTTCTCATACCCTTTCTCCTTGAGGCATTTTTCTCTTGACATCTGGGAGTCTACTAGTTTGTTTTCTGTTTACTTTTCTCTGTGTCTTCTATAAGTTCCTCTTCTCCAACCAGATCAACATAGATGTGAAAATCCCAAGACTCTTATACTCTAGATCTAGCATTTCATTATTTTGTGATGTTTTTTCAGTTTGATAGTTGTGTGTGTGTATGTGTGTGTGTGTGTGTGGGGGTGTGCGCGCACAAGCTCTCAAGTATGTGAACCAGAATATCATAGTGACACATGATGCTGGGGATAAAACGCAGGACCTCATGGTTGAATGTCCAAGCTTTACCCACTGTTCCATCTTCTAGGTTGCAGATTGATTTATTAATATGAGAGAGAGAAAAGAGAGGGAAAGTTAAGGCCTAACTTTGATTCATCTGATGTGATTGAACTGGAACCTCATACTTCTAAATCTAAATCTCTAAATCTCTAGTCACTATGTCATATCCCAGGCATGTTATCTAGAGAGGAATAGCTTTTACAAGGATACTGCATTACATTTTTAAGGTACATCTGGTATATAGTGAACAAGAGGGAACTGATGGTAGGGAAAAGCACTGTCCTGATGCTGTAAATTCAGTCCACGTTTCGCTATCAGCTCTTTAATCTAATCCTATTTATTGTCAATGATGATCAAGTTCCAATGGAGTCAGTCCAAATTTCTAGAATGACACTTGATATGAGAAATTTTATGTGTTATTTAAAACCATGAGATGGATGGCCTGGGAGGTGTTCAAACACCACCTGTAAGACAACACTTTCAGATTTCCTATTCCATGGTGTGAAGAAGTTAATAAATGGTGGTGAAGTGGAGAAAGCAATTGAATGTTGATAACTTTTCAACTTTTCTTTTTTGTTTTCACAAAAAGATGAAAGAGTAAATTAAGGTGAGAAGTAGCACTGGAAAGGAAAGTTGTGGTAACTGGAATTCTTGTTCCATTTAAAAAATTTTGATATGGGGTCTATATTGACACATTATTTTAAAATGAGTTTTATTTACTCACCTCTACTAGACTTGCAGCAAACTAGTCAAGGAAGGAAAGCATACAGAGAATGATTCTATATTAAATAATATATGTCTTTTTTTACTTTTTATTTATAAAAAGGAAACATTGACAAAACCATAGGATAAGAGGGATACAACTTCACACAGTTCCCACCACCAGAACTCTGTATCTCATCCCCTCCCCTGATAGCTTTACTATTCTTTAACTCACTACAGACTATTATGTATTTTTGCTTTCAGGTATAATTTTTTCCCTAATTTATGGATACATGTGAAAATATGCTCTATCTTATGGGACCTGGTCTATATCTAGGTTTTGGGACTTTGTTAGGAAGTAAACCTCCTGGAATGGAATTAGAGACTACCATGAAAGGAAAGGTCTCACCCGAGTGTTGAGGGTGAAGAGTTGGCAATCCATGCCTGATCTCTGTACATTCTGAGGTGAAGCATGCTGAGATGGTACTTGTTGCATTGATTAGGTTGGAATCAGCGGATGCAATATCATTTGGCCTGACTTAAGAGAAGCATGCAGGGAAGTTAGCCCCACCCCAGAGGTTCCAGCACTGGGAGAAACATAGGCTCTATAGAGGAAGCAGGAGGTTCCTGTTGTCTTAGGGTTTAAGAAGACAATAGATATTGCAATAATCACATTGTTTGGCAATTGGGTTAACTTTGAAGAATCGCTTTGTTAGGATTTGCTGTGTCATACACACCATCATCATATTTTATGTCCTTTGACATTATTTGCATATACCAGTTGCTTTTGTTCTCCCTGAACTAAGCTTTTAAGAGATTCAACATATCAAAGACTCAAACTATGTATTAAAAAGACTCAGACTGTGCTTTATTTGATAGAACAGAGAAAAATTGAGAGATTGGGGCAGATAGAGAGAGAAAGACCACTCCAAACCCGCTTCACTGCTCATGAAGCATTCTCCCTTCCTGGGCGGGGGGAGGGGACAGAAAGCTTGAACTTGGGTCCTCATGCATAGTAATCCCTGCACTTAGCCAGGAATGCTTCCACCCAGCCTCCTGAAGTTTTTCTCTTAAATATTTTATTTTCTATTTAATGATGAAAGGCTTTAGCAATACACCCTTTTTCATTCTGGGTGTTGCATATTTTTACCCCTGATATTCCTAACTTTAAAAGTTTTCTGTTTATATTGTATTATTTAAGCATCTTGTTCTACTAAGGGTATTGTTATCTTAATTTTTTTATTGTTTTAAACTGTATTTGTGTAATATGTTGATATTTAACCTTAGGTTATTGTCAGTTCTGCCTCTCTGGTTTCCAATTAGCTTTTAAAGTTACATATGTACTTTTTTTAGTGTTATCATTTATTTTATTTTAATGAGAAAAAGTAGATACAGAGGGAAAGATATAGAAAGAGACCAGAACACTGATCAGAAGTATGTTGAGCTCCATGATATGAATGGTGTTAAATTTGTTTTATAAATTTATAAAATATTTTATTAAAAATTAATTTATAAAGACTTTTACCTTTAATACACTTGCTAAAAAAAAGCATAAAAATAGGCAGAAGTTAAACTTTAAATTTCCCAGAGTACTAGAATCTGAAATTAGTTATTATGAGTATCTACCTTAATGAAAAATCTTTTTAAGAACTCTGTTAGAAACTAAAGACTTGAAGGAACTTTCTGTGTGCAGTTTTCTGAGTGAATTGTTTATATTTGAAATATGTATTCTAGCTAAGCTGTTTTCTTTTTTAAACTTTTTATTTATAAAAAGGAAACACTGACAAAACCATAGGATAAGAGGGGTACAACTTTGCACAATTTCCACCACCTCTCCCATCCTCTCCCCGATAGCTTTCCTAATCTTTAACCCTCTGGGAGTATGGACCCAAGGTCATTGTGGGATGCAGAAGGTGGAAGGTCTGGCTTCTGTAATTGCTAAGCTGTTTTCTATGAGTTGAAATCTGTTGGTTTAACTGCTCAGTTCCGGCTTATGGTGGTGCTGGGGACTGAACCTGAGATCTCAGAACCTCAGGCTTTTAAGGCGTTTGTATAACCATTATGCTATCTGCCCAGCTCATATATGTACTTTTCAACATTGCTTAACGATATCTCAGAGATGTCACTATATCTATTAAATATATATACAATATCAATTTCACTCTGGTTACTTATCTCTTTTTTTTTTTTTAAACCAGAGAATTGATCAGCTCTGGCTTATGGTGCTGTGAGGAACTGAACCTCAGACTTTGGAGCCTCTGGTATTAGAGTCTTTTTGCATAACTTACATTATGCTATGTCCCACTGTCCCTGTGATTACTTACCTATTTGACAATATTTAAGAATATTCATGATTCATCATTATTTCTAGTAAGTTTTAATTTCTATCTACTCCTTAATTTCACTGAAATTAAATTCTGAAGTTGATGTGAAGCAAAAACTCATATCATTGAGAATCATTGTGTTTCTACCCTGATTATTACTGACTAGTACTTTAGAGTGCTATTCAACTCTCTAGTCTAATGTTCCTGCAACAAAGTAGACTCTACACTACAATTCTATACCACAGAATTGTGAGAATGCAATGTTGTACTCTAAAGCAGAGCTGAATGTCAACCTAATTTTTGTTGTTGTTATTGGTATCTTTTAACTTTCCTGGTAGGAAAATCCTCACTGTCTCCCAACAGGTTATTTTTTACTTTACTTTTTTTAAAATTTTTTCAGTTAAAAAAAAGTTTAATTTAATAACAAATCAAAATTTAAACACTGCTTCTTATATCACATTGTACCTTATTATATTAGGAGAATATTGATTTTCTTATTACCAAAAAATAAATAACTTTTCCTAAGTTTTAGTGTCTTACTACAGGAGTTCATAATCTTAATATTTGAGGGCTTTTCAGTCATTTTAGAAAAATAACAAAAGCAATTTTTTTAAACTAAAGAATGATAGTAGACAAAGATGTTTACATTTCTAGAGTATTTCACATACTGACACAATACTGCACAACATTTTTATCTATATTTTAAAAATATTTTAATAAGAGAGAGATGTGGAGAGACATACAGAGAACAGAGCACTGCTAAAGTTGAATTATGGTAGTGCTAGGGACTGAATTTGGGATCTCAGAGCCGAAGGCATGAAAGACTTCTGCAAAACCATTGTGCTGTCTCTCCAGACCCTTTTACCCTTATTTTTTTTTCCACTTACAAAATTAGCTTTAGTTTTCCCAGGAAGTAATATAAAGTCATTAATAATACAAAAACTTTGGGATACATGAAGGTCAAATCTTCCAAAGATTTATTTATTTGCCTCCAGGGTTATCACTCGGGCTCCGCGACTGCACTATGAAAACACTGCTCCTGGCTGCCATTTTTTTTTTTAATATAGGACAGAAGGAAATTGAGAGGGGAGGGGGGATAGAGGGGGAAAAGAAAGAAAGAAAGAAAGATATCTGCATACCTGCTCCACCACTTGTGAAGTGACGCACTGTAGGTAGGGAGCCAGGGGCTCGAACCGGGATCTTTGAGCCTTGAACTATGTATGCTTAACCTGTTGTACCACTGCCTGGTCCCTGAAGTTTTATATTATTTTCAATTTAATGCCATATTACCTAGGGTAAATATTTTTTTCTAATTGAAAACATCATTTTATATTAAAAATAATTACTATGGTGCACACTGTGAGCTATAGAGATAAAATGGTAGGACTTTGAAAGGGTTTTTTTTGGTTTATAAACCCATACAAAATTTTTTACTGAAGAAGTAAATATATATTAAATAAATTAATAGTAGCAGGGGTATTAACTTTTTAACATTCATTTTATTTTTTTTTAATGAGGGAGAGAGAGAGATACAGAGAGAAATATCAGTGCAGTGTTCATCTCTGGCTGGTGGTAGTGCTGGAGATTGAACCTAGGACTTCAGAGCCTCAGGCATGAAAGCCTTTTTCATAAACATTATGCTGTCTCCCTAGCCAGGGATATTAATTTAAAATTCATGAGACAGATTTAGGTTTAATCAGCAAAAAGAGCATTATCTTGAAATACAGTCTCACTATTACATGCATTTGAAATCTTTCAGGTACAATTTCATGTTGAAAAATAGAACCTCTTACATAAAAATTCATTGGTTAATTTTCTCATGTTATTTCACATATTAAAAACTAATTGACTCCCCACCTGCAGGGGAGTTGCTTCACAGGCAGTGAAGCAGATCTGCAGGTGTCTATCTTTCTCTCCTCCTATCTTCCCCTCCTCTCTCCATTTCTCTCTGTCCTATCCAACAACAACGACATCAACAACAATAAAAATAACAAGGGCAACAAAAAGGAAATAAATATTAAAAAAAATCTAATTGACTAGGGCAGAGGGTAAATAGCATAATGGTTATGCAAAAATAATCTTATGCCTGAGGTTCCAAATTTCCAGGTTCAGTTTCCACCCCCTCCCCCCCCCCCCACACACACACTCGCACCATTAGCCAGAGTTGAGCAGTGCTCTGGTAAAATAAGTAAATAAATAAATAAGCGTCACCTTTAAAAAAATATAGATGACTCTAATTAAAATATACTACTTGGGCGGGGGTAGATAGCATAAAGGTTATGCAAAGAGACTCTCGTGCCTGAGGCTCCAAAATTTGCTACTGACACTAGTGACCTAGGAGTGTATTAAAGGTAACAGTCTTTATAAACTGATTTTTAATAAAATACTTTATAAATTTATAAAATAAAATAAATTCAACATCGTTCATATCATGTTGCTCAACATACTTTTTGTTTTAGGGAAGAACTAAATGAATGAATAAATGATTTCAATGTACTAAGTGCACAGAATATGCTAGACAGTGTTTAAAATACTTTGTTTCTAAAGGCTTTGAGTGGTTTCTAAAATTCAGAACAGGGATTGGGTGGCGCACCTGCTTAAGTGCATGGGTTACAATGTTCAAAGACCTGGGTTTGAGCCCCCAGTCCCCACCTGCAGCGGGGAAAACTTAATGAGTGGTGAAGCAGTGTTGCAGGTGTCTCTCTGTCTCCCTCCCACTCTACCACCCTCTTCCTTCTCAATTTCTGGCTGTCTCTATTCAATAAGATAATAAAAAAGAATTTTAAAAAAGAATCATGCTTACTATTTAAAAATAAATAAAATGCAGAATAGCCACTCATGCCAATACTACATATACTTCCTGGCTTATTTCTATAAGAGAAATGATTAATAATAAAAGGTAGATGTGAAGGCATTAGATAATTGATTCCTGTATCATTATTGTATTCACTTATTTTCAAAAGGAAAAAATATTACAACCTAGCTAGAAGCAAAGAAAGGAAAAGCTTGTAATAATATCTGATGTCTGTTATAAATACAAACATGAACAATACATATCTGCTGTGTAGAAATACAGTGCAGACACTGCTTATTGCAGTTAGCAAAAATCATGATTTTTGCTATCTTCAATAAGAGATTATGATCTTCCAGATAAGCCAGGATTTGAATACATGCATGTCTACGGGGCTGTAGATAATGTAAACATTGGCAGAAATGTTGCGGTGTTGAGGGGTATGCTGTGGTGTAGCAAATGATGTATGCGGTTTCATAAGGGGCAAAGGCTGTTTTATTTTCACAATCCATCAAATGAGGCTCAAAAAACAGACTGGAAATGCGCTGAAGTCAAACTTGAATGTTCTTCAGTCAGCTAGAAAATTCTTTAAAATTTCTTCCTAGACTATTTATTTGCTTTACCTCTAATGATTAGCCACAGTACTAAAGAGACCGGCACTGGAGGGAAATGTTGGTTTGAGGGAGAGGTGGAGGAGAAGGCAGTCAAGAGCTGCTGGGTGTTTTGTGAAGCAGGGAAGCCTTGTGGGCTTTATTCACACACAGCCTGCTGTTTGATAACCAAGTCTCACTGTGCATTTGCGCTTCTTCCTGTCTTTGCATCGCATGCAGTGCGGTACAATCACTGATGCATTTTTCATAGCAGAGAACCAGAGAATACTTATAATACACTTTTATTTTGCTTCCTGAGATAAAATTCCATCCTGAATTTGTCCTCAAAATGCACTGAATATTTCCTCACAGTTTCTTTTGTAGAGTCTTACACAGGGCTCACTACTACAAAGCTATAATGTTTTGTGTTCTTACACTGAGAATTCATTTGACTCACTCCACATTTTTTCCAGCCCAACTGATATTTATTTTCCAGAGGTTTACACACCTAAATTTCAGAATAGAGATGTATCAATGTTGTCTAAAACTTATGCTCCAAGAGTCTCTCTCTCTCTCTCTCTCTCTCTCTTTTAACTTGCCTAAGTCTAAGTAGAGAGAATCAACACATACCCAACTCCTGAGTCCAGAAGTCCAACAGCAAGGACAAGAGCAAACATAAATGAACAAGACTACATTGAGCTGAAAAACATTTGTACGTGAAAAAGAACAGTATTCAGAACAAAAATAAATGCCAATGAATGGAAGAAGATATTTATATACTGTACATACGACAAAGGGCTAGTAAGTAAAACACAGAAGGAGCTCATATAACATAGCAACAAAAAATGAACACCGTTATAAGTGAGAGGCAGATATAAATAAATTCTTCACTGCAGAAGATAGATGATTAACAAATAAATGAAAAATGTCAAAGTCATTCGTAATCAGAGTAGTGCAAATAAAACAACAATGAGGCACATGTGAGAATAGATGCATTAGTAGAAAACAAGTGCTGGTGAGGATGCAGAGGTCAAAAGAATCCTTCTTCACTGTCTGTGGAAATGTAAATTGGTTCATTCCTTTTAGAAAACAGTCCAGAGGTTTCCTAGAGTACTGGAAATGGACCTACCATACTAACCAGATATTCTACTTCTGGTGGTGCTGTGGGCCACTATCTCTTTTCTTTCTTTCTCTCCAGTATTCCTTCATATAATTGAATATATATATATTAGTCAGGTCTAATAGAAAATGAAATCTTTACTTTTGTCACACCTTAAATGGACCTTGAAGGGATATTATTAATTGAAATATTCCAGAAGGAGAAAGAATATTGGATGAATTTACTCTGAGGTGAAAGGTGAAACGTAAGATATAAATAATAAAGCTCACTCTAGTTATGGCATGTTCTACTGATACAATACCAAGGACATTAAAGGGAATTGGTGGGCAGGGAATGAAAATGTACTGGAGGGCAAGTGTACTATTTTAGAGAAAGATCTCCAAAATAGTAGGTGTGGTGTGCAGACACTTCTCATGGTGTTATCATAAAGTGTACAAATGTGGCAACAATTCTTATAAATTGTTGTAAATTCTTATAAATTCTTATAAATTTCTCTCCCAAGAAAGTGACTGAATACATTTTTAAGTCTCTTATGTGTAGACAACAATGACTTTTTTTCTCAATTTGTATTTGCTTGATACTTAATCACATGTTTTATATCTATCAATGGTGTGTCTTTGAAACTAATTCATTCCAAACTTTAACTACCTACATGTCTGTTGCAGAGGATAGGGCAGAAGCTGGAAGGATTGAATTTTAATTGAAAATGAACAGACTTAGAATTTATTTATTTATTTATTCCCTTTTGTTGCTCTTGTTGTCTTATTGTTGTAGTTATTATTGTCGTTGTTATTGATGTTGTCATTGTTGGATAGGACAGAGAGAAATGGAGAGAGGAGGGGAAGACAGAGAGGGGGAGAGAAAGACAGACACCTGCAGATCGGCTTCATCGCCTGTGAAGCGACTCCCCTGCAGGCGGGGATTCAGGGGCTCGAACCGGGATCCTTAAGCCTGTCCTTGTGCTTTGTGCTGCCTGCGCATACCCGCTGCTCTACCGCCTGACTCCTTACAGACTTGGAATTTATGGTGAGTGTTCAGTGATATAGTTTGTCTAGTTTACATAGAAAACACATGATGACTTTAACTAATGACTTTAACTAATGACAGTGATATGATGAATAAAGAAATCTAATATGGATGATACATCCATTTAGTTTACCTAGAACATACTTTGGTGGAGGGCACTTTACTAGGCACTTGGGACACAAAGAAAGATAAAATCTGGTTGCTGTTCTCCAGAATTCCATGGTCTTATAAGCAGGGAATATGTGAAGAAAATTAATGAGGCTCTGACAGACATATCAATAAAACCATGTGGAAAGTAAAAAAGATGGTAAAGGAGGCAGGTCAAAACTGATCATAAAGTAAAGGGAATCAGGAATGATTTCTCTAAAGTTATAACATCAAAATCATTTTTAAAGCATAAAAGGTACCTCTATAAACAATGTTTTATCAATTTTAAAGTTCCTGAATTTGGAAATAATAGTGTCACTCTTTAGAGGAACAAAATGAAATGTTTAGACTTAAAGAGTAATGATGACTGAGGAGCCAAGCAGTAGCCCACCTGGTTGAGCACATGGTTACCATGTTCAAGGACCTGAGTTCAAACACCTGCTCCCAATCAACACGGGAAAAACTTCACAATGGTAAGACAGGTCTAGAGTTGTCTCTCTTTCTCTTTTCCTCTTTTCTCTCTCTCTCTCTCTCTCTCTCTCTCTCTCTCTCTCCTCTCAATTTCTCTATATCTGATAAAAGAAAAGAAAAAGAAAGTTAACTCTCACAAGGCTAGACATGGACCTTCCATATGACCCAGTAATTCATCTCCTGGGGTTATACCCCAAGGACTCCATAACACCCAACCAAAAAGAGGTGTGTACTCCTATGTTCATAGCAGCACAAAAACCTGGAAGCAACCCAGGTGCCCAACAACATATGAGTGGCTGAGAAAGCTGTGGTGTATATACACAATGGAATACTATGCAGCTATCAAGAACAATGAACCCACCTTCTCTGACCCATCTTGGACAGAGCTAGAAGGAATTATGTTAAGTGAGCTAAGTCAGAAAGATAAAGATGAGTATGGGATGATCCCACTCATCAACAGAAGTTGAGTAAGAAGATCTGAAAGGGAAACTAAAAGCAGGATCTGACTAAATTGAAAGTAGGGCACCAAAGTAAAAACCCTGTGGTGAGGGGTAGACATCCAGCTTCCTGGGCCGGTGGGGGGTGGGGGTGGGGGTGGGTGGGTGGGATGGGACATAGTCTTTTGGTGGTGGGAATGGTGTTTATGTACATTCCTAGTAAAGTGTAGTCATATAAATCACTAGTTAATTAATATGAGAGGGGGAAAATTAATTGTATGTCTCCAAGTTTTTAAAACACAGACTGAGCCTTTTTAATATATAGGCTGTGTATTTGATATGCGGACTCCCTCAAAAGCCTACACCAAGTAGATCAGAAGCAACCAATGGCACAGCTACATACAAGATACTGGGTACTATACAGCAAACCCTAAGAAAAGGACTTTTCAAAGTTAACCCAATTACCAAATAATGGGATGATAACATTAACTATCCATTGTCTTTTTGAACCCTAAGACAGCAGGAACCTCACATCTTCACTATAGAGCCTATATTTCCCCTAGTCCTGGAACCTTAGGATAGGGCCCACTTTCCCACATGCCTCTCCCAATCCATATCAAATAATATTGCATCTGCCGATCACAACCTAACCAACGCAACGATTGCCACCTCAACATGCTTCACTTCAGACTGTGTCCAGAGACTTTACGTGTGGAATGACAACCCTTGAGTTTCATTACTCGGGTGAGACTTTTCCTTTCACAGTATTCCCTAATTCCATCCCAGGTGGTTCATTTTCTAACAAAGTCCCAAAACCTAGATATACACCAGGTTCTGCGAGAGAGAGCATATGTTCACACACATCCATAAACTACTGCAAAATATATACCTGAAAGCAGAAGTACACTAGAGTTTGCAGTGAGTACCCCCCAACACTTCCTCTCCACTATTCCAAGCTTTGGTTCCATGATTGCTCAACAATTTGTTTGGCTTTGTATGTTAACTCTCTTTTCAGCCACCAGGTTCCAGATGCCATCAGGATGCCGACCAGGCTTCCCTGGATTGAAGACCCCACCAATGTGTCCTGGAGCTCACCTTCCCCAGAGACCCACCCTACTAGGGAAAGAGAGAGGCAGACTGGGAGTATGGACCGACCAGTCAACTCCATGTTCAGCGGGGAAGCAATTACAGAAGCCAGACCTTCCACCTTCTGCAACCCACAATGACACTGGGTCCATGCTCCCAGAGGGTTAGGGAATGGGAAAGCTATCAGGCGAGGGAATGGGATATTTAATTGGGAATTGTGTGGATTTGTACCCCGCCTACCATATGGTTTTGTTAATTTATCCTTTCTTAAATAAAAAATAAATTTAAATATTAAAAAAAGATACTTGTGACTGTGCTTTGGCGTTCAGTCCTTGGGTAGCTCCTGCGTGAGTCTTCCCTGGGCTGGACCCTCTTCTGAGTAGGCCTAAATAAAATTCATATTCAACCATAAAAAAAAAAGAAAGAAAAAAGAAAAAAGAAAAAGAAAGTTAAAAAAAAATGGCTGCTGGGAGTGGTAGATTCATCATGCAGATGCTGTGTCCCAGAGATAATCCTCATGGCATAAATAAAGAGTAATGATGTCTTTAATTTATTCTAAGTAAGAAAAAACAGCAATAAAAATATTCTGAAACCTTAAGAGTAATTAATATTTAGTTAAATACTGTATACATCATACCGTATAGCAATGATTATATTTCTCTTAAGTGTGAATCATCAAATTCAAAGTTCAATATGCAGCTCTCAAAGATTTTAAAATTTACTTAAATTCTAAGTTTACCTTTAGATAATATGGAGGGAAAAGTCTCTCTTCCACAATTGAAGTTCAGGGATAATTATAATTTCATGTAATTATACACCCATGGTATTCTCAGAAATAACAAACCACTGTTAAGGTGTTCAGCACCCTACTTACTGAACAATGGTCATAACAAGCAAGTGATTGTTTTTTGTTTCCTACTTGAGGACAGAAGGACAGAATCCTTCTGCAAGACCTTTCAATCAGATAAATTCATTTTAATTCCATATTTGAGATTTCACAAAATGCAGTGATCTTCTGTCCAACAGAAACTCAATCTTTGCACTTCAGTCACACACACACACACACACACACACACACACACACACATATATTAATAATAACTACCTTCTGTATGAGGTCAGTGTTATCATATATGCACATTGCTTCTGCTAAAACCATTTGTCATACTGCTGAATTATTTTTCTTTAACATATCCACAAAACATTAAAGTTCCCTAAGAATTTATATGTGTACAGTGAAAAAACAGGGTATTAAGACTATTTTGAATTGGGCGGTAGCACAGCAGGTTAAGCACAGGTGGCGCAAAGCACATGGACCAGTTTAAGGATCCCAGTTCGAGGCCCCGGCTCCCCACCTGCAGGGGAGTCGCTTCATAGGCGATGAAGCAGGTCTATAGGTGTCTATCTTTCTCTCCCCCTCTCTGTCTTCCCCTCCTCTCTCCATTTCTCTCTGTCCTATCCAACAATGATGACATCAATAACAACAGCAGTAATAACTACAACAACAAAAAAACAACAGGGGCAACAAAAGGGAATAAATAAATACTTCTTTAAAAAAGACTATTTTGTTTTATTTCTTTTCATGTTTTCTAAAACAAAAAAGGTGACTATGATATACCAGGATTGATGGAAAAGTAAGTATATAAAACAAATGCTTCAATAAGCTTCTAAAAATATTTCACCTTGCCACCTCAACATGTTTCATTTTGGACTATGTCCAGAGATGCCAGGCCTGGGATGTCAACACTCCATCTCCAACACTCTGGTGAGACCCTTCCTAGCTCTAGGACTCCTTAGTTCCATTTCAGGTGGCTCACTTCCTAACAAAGTTACAGAACCTAGATATAGACCAGGGTACATGAGACAGAACAGATTTGTACATGTATCCAGAAGTTGGAGGGAAATATATACCTTAAAGTAAAAGTGCACAATAGTCTTGAGAGACTTAAGTGCAGTAAGCAAGTAGAATAAGACACCATAACATATTTAGTCAGACATTTTCTACATAGAATTAGATACCTTTCTCATCTAAATTTCCAATTTAACTTCCCTAAATTACTCTATGTCCAACCATGTCAGATAAAGTAAGAACGACAAAAGCTGGATAAGGACAAGAGACGGGCATACATTCATGATGGCTCTTTTGGTCACTACCAGGCCACCTAATCATCTGTGGCCCTATCAAGGAGTCCTGGGATTCCCATATAATAAGATGATCCTAGACCTCTAACTGATCCCTCTCTCCACCATCACTGTTCATCTCCATTAGGAACAACATCATAAACTCTCTTGTGGGCCGATATAGGACATTGCCTCCAATGTTGAACAACAGTGGTATAAATTGCCCCCCTCTCTGAAGGAAGGCTGGGTCAACATACTCTGCCATTGCAGGAAGACTGGTCCTGAAATGAGTGCAGCCTAGAATGCCCCTAGCCATGACCATCGGAATGCAAGCTTAGACTGACAGGTGTGCAGAGGTTACACAGGTTACACAGGTGTGCTAAATATGAATAGACATGAGCCCTAGATCAATTCGATGGGGTTTACAGTTAATTCTATGTATATAATTTTCCCATATTTGGGAGCTTCTCTTTGCCCTTACTCAGCTTTCTAGTCCTATCCTCAACTCTGACACCATCTTTCCATACAATACTCCTAGCCCACCTGTCTGTTAGCTGTTGGGCTCAGACAAAAATTAGTGAAGTCATGGACCCCTTGGAATGTGCTTAAAATAGATTTCCTAGCTTCTTTCAACATGAAGACACCAAATTTCATCTGGTAAACTTTTACTTATAGGTTCCTGATTATTAAACAGATTTTTCTGCTTTATATCTTAATGTTTTCAACCCCCAAGTCACAGATGCTACCATGACACCAAACCTGACTTCCCTGGGCAGACTATTTCATCAATGTGTTCTGGAACCACACCTCCAGAGAGCTCGGCCACACTAGTGAAAGACAGAAACAGGCTAGGGGTAATGCCCATGTCCAGTGGAGAAGCCAGACCTTCCCCCTTCGTTCCCCATAAAAATAACTGGTCCACATTCACAGAGGGATAAAGACTAGGGAACCTTCCAGTGGAGGGGAGGGTATATGGAACTCTGGTGGTGGGAATTGCACCCCTCTTATACCACAATCTTGTCAATTATATTAAATCACTAATAAAAAATTGAAAAAATATTTCACCAGCCATCTACTTTAATTTCATATATATATATATATGAGATTTCATATATATATATATATATCTGTATTCCTACCTAATTTAAAGCTTAGCAAAAGCAGAGACCACAGAATTTCTTTTTACATTGTATACTTATTGGTAGCAATCACAGATAATAATTGAACATGGATATAAATTTAAGGATAATACAGATACTCATTAAAGAAACTTCTTATCTCTCCTTTTCTAAATATGCAGACACTATTCACAAAAGTTGCAGAAACACTGTTTATCCGTATAGACAAGTAGAGAATGGAATTCAGATCAAAGATAAAGAGGGAGGTATTTCTCTGATTCATAGCTCTTTGCAAAGGTTATCAAATCTTACGAAGACATCAACAGTTACATTTGAAAAAAAACTGTTATTGAGCTATATTAAATACATACAATTTAGTGTTAGATTGAGATCCAAATGATGATTTTCTGGAAGTGAACAACCGAAAGTAAAGTAGGCAACTACCCTAATATCCTTTTGAGACCTTTGACTTGTTTTAGTGCAGATTTAATCTTTTGGATGTGTTATTGGGCATGAACCAAAGCCACGCATGCTTAGCAAGCAAAGCTTTGCATTTATTTCAGATTGCTCAATGGAATATGTTATTGCAGTTTTAAAATGTTTTAGATCTCCAAAAGTGAGCACATTTTTCTTAGAAACCACACATGTGCCTGGAATTATAAAGAACAATATTTGAATGAGAAAATTAGGCTGTAAGATCTAGCTATTTAGAATATTATTTCACAGCTTTTATACTTTAATTTGCTTCATGGGTTGATCCATGCTACAATATATTTGAAACTGAGCATCTCAATTTATATTCTGCTAGATACTATTCTGATTTACATCCATTAACAATGCACTGATTTTAAATACTAAATAAGTATGTAAAATGCTTATTCAGTGATGTGTGATGGAGTTTAACTTCGTTTATGTAAAACATAGCTATTGAATTCCTATTCTGTCATGGACCTTTTGGGTGGAAATAATTACGGCATCTAACTGAAACGTCTATGCCATTATGACCTAGTCTGTTTCTGTTTTCTTTCTTTCCTGTTAAAGACTAACCTAGTTTAAATGACCTGATAGTGAGGGAGGCATTTTTCTTTGATTCGGTCCATCAGGAAACTTCATAGGGATTGAACAATGTTGGACCTATTGTAGTTTATAAACCAACTGCAACCTGCACCTGTTTTAAAATATATTTTGTTATAATAAATCATGACTCCTTCTTTATGAGCTGTCTGTGACAGCATTGTTGGTTTCTTTTTTAGATGTAAAGTTGAATAATAGTAACTATATAACACTTGGCCCTAAAAATTTCACTAAATGCCTCTTCACTACGTTCCCCATTTTATGCTAAAATAATTCATTAAAATGCAAATTCTATGCCACTGTGCAATAGTTTTTTTCCTGTACATTGTCACATATTCCTAAAAAACAGCATGGGGTGGCATGAGTGGATTAAGCTTTGGGTCCTTAAGCATTATTCCCAGAAATTCATATGTGCCAGAGTGATGCTCTCGTTCTCTTTTTTCTCCATTCCCCTTTCTGTCATAAACAGACAAATATATCTTAGACAACAAGCCATGGAAAGATTCTAGGAGTGAAATATGATAGAATTGGGAAGAGACATGATGTCAGTAGGAAAAATCTTGAAGAGAAAAAAAAATGTATAACTACTTAGAGCAAATATAGGCAAGGGACATGCTGAGGAAAAGAAAGAAGATATTTGACGTAAAACACGAGAAAAATGGTTCTACAAAACAAAACTGAGATTTAGGTTTATTATGTGGGCATATTAAAAAAGAAAATGATATCTGCCAAATGTAATTAAACAAGACTTGATGACACCCTCACACACGCCAAGGAGAATTAGAAGGGTTGTTGATGATATACTGATGTTTGTAGGATAAATCAAACTTGGTCTCAAATGACTTGTTGAAGAGGAAGAAAAGAAGACTGGTTTGGGTTTTATTATGCCCAGAACTTGAGCCTTAGTTTGAGAGTCCCTCCATTAACACCAAAAGAGGGAACATAAGATATGATTTATTACTTCTGCCTAGCTGAGGAGCAGAAGAAGGTGATACTTGAATGTTTTTTCTTAATACACCTTCCAAATCATCACAGTTTTCTTTTTTTTTTTTTTTTCAAATCACACTTGTACATAAATATAGACAACCTTGGGATAAACATATTCAGTTTTGTTTAAATATTTGGTGCTTAGTCAAATCTTTTAGCCTCAGGTTAAATAGTGAGTTTTTCTACAACATAAAAGTACTACGGTGTTCAAATGGTAAACACTGACAACTAAAAGTACAGGCAAAAGACATACTATTTAGTACAGATGCTTGTTTAAAATATGCTGCTTGCTGAGTACAAACAAATAGGCTATGGTTACTTGAGCGAAATGTTGCAAATGGTTCTAAGTATATTTTAAAGCAATTGCATGTCTGCTTTTGATTCATGTTAGCAGCATTTTTTTTTTCTGTCAGGAATAAAATGCTATTGTGAAATTACCTAGCTTATCACTTCAGCAGGCAGAAAGTAAGGATAGCATCATAATCTCCTGATTTCATTCTGACGCTACTATATGGCAATATTAGCACTAGAAATCTTAACAACAGATTATTATGCACTGTATCAGTCGGACAACTCAAATAGACACTGTAAAAATAGTCTTTACATGAACACCCTGGTGTTTCCAGGTGGAAGCATGATAATTTTTTTTCTAATTACAACACTTTATAGTTATTTTCATATTTGTAGTTTATGACTCAAAATATGATTTCTAGCAGCAGTCCACTTGACATTTACAAGCTGAGAAAGACTATGCCTTCTTGCTGCTACTAGTTATAGGAATAACAATAAATGCAACTAGGAAAGCTTTGCAACCAAATGTTGATCCAATGTTCACAGAAATGAAGCTAAAGTGTTTCCCAATAGAAAACCATCAGGAAAACTGAACCAAGAAGAACTACAAAATCTAAATGCACCAATCACAGACAAAGAAATTGAAACCGTTATTAAGAATCTCCCCAACAACAAAAGTCCTGGACCAGATGGCTTCACAAACGAATTCTACAAAACTTTCAGGAAACAGTTAATACCCATACTTGTTAAACTATTCCATAAGATTGAAGAAACAGGAATACTCCCTTCCACCTTTTATGAAGCCAACATCACCCTGATACCAAAAGCTGATAGGGACAGAACAAAAAAGGAAAACTACAGACCAATATCTCTGATGAACATAGATGCCAAAATATTAAACAAGATCTTGGCCAACCGGATACAGCAACACATCAAAAAGATTGTTCATCATGACCAAGTGGGATTCATCCCAGGAATGCAAGGCTGGTTCAACATCCGTAAATCAATCAATGTCATTCATCACATCAATAAAAGCAAAGCCAAAAACCACATGATTATCTCAATAGATGCAGAGAAAGCCTTTGACAAAATCCAACACCCATTAATGCTCAAAACTCTACAAAAAATGGGAATAGATGGGAAATTCCTCAAGATAGTGGAGTCTATATATAGCAAACCTACAGCCATCATCATACTCAATGGACAGAAGCTGAAAGCATTCCCCCTCAGATCGGGGACTAGACAGGGCTGTCCACTGTCTCCGTTACTCTTCAACATAGTATTGGAAGTTCTTGCCATAGCAATCAGGCAAGAGAAAGAAATCAAAGGGATACAGATTGGAAGGGAAGAAGTCAAACTCTCACTATTTGCAGATGATATGATAGTATACATAGAAAGACCTAAAGAATCCACTAGAAAATTACTGGAAGTTGTTAGGCAATATAGCAAGGTATCAGGCTACAAAATCAATGTACAAAAATCAGTGGCATTTCTTTATGCAAACACTAAATCTGAAGAAGAAGACATCCAGAAATCACTCCCATTTACTGTTTCAGCAAAATCAATCAAATACCTAGGAATAAAGTTGACCAAAGAAGTGAAAGACTTGTATACTGAAAACTATGAGTCGCTACTCAAGGAGATAGAAACTGATACCAAGAAATGGAAAGATATCCCATGCTCATGGATTGGAAGAATAAATATCATCAAAATGAATATTCTCCCCAGAGCCATATACAAATTTAATGCAATACCCATCAAAGTTCCACCAGGCTACTTTAAGAGAATAGAACAAACACTACAATAATTTATCTGGAACCTGAAAACACATAGAATTGCCAAAACCATCTTAAGGAAAAGAAACAGAAATGGAGGCATCACACTCCCAGACCTTAAACTATATTATAAAGCCATCATCATCAAAACAGCATGGTACTGGAACAAAAATAGGCACACAGACCAGTGGAACAGAATTGAAAGCCCAGAAGTAAATCCCAACACCTATGGGCATCTAATCTTTGATAAGAGGGCCCAAAGTATTAAATGGAAAAAGGAGGCTCTCTTCAATAAATGGTGCTGGGAAAACTGGGTTGAAACATGCAGAAGAATGAAATTGAACCACTTTATCTCACCAGAAACAAAAATCAACTCCAAATGGATCAAAGACCTAGATGTCAGACCAGAAACAATCAAATACTTAGAGGAAAACATTGGTAAAACACTTTCCCACCTACACCTCAAGGACATCTTTGATGAATCAAACCCAATTGCAAGGAAGACCAAAGCAGAAACAAACCAATGGGACTACATCAAATTGAAAAGCTTCTGCACATCCAAAGAAACTATTAAACAAACAGAGAGACCCCTCACAGAATGGGAGAAGATCTTCACATGCCACACATCAGACAAGAAACTAATCACCAAAATATATAAAGAGCTCAGCAAACTTAGCCGCAAAAAAGCAAATGACCCCATCCAAAAATGGGCAGAGGAAATGAACAAAACATTCACCACAGAGGAGAGCCAAAAGGCTAACAAACATATGAAAAACTGCTCTAGGTCACTGATTGTCAGAGAAATGCAAATTAAGACAACACTAAGATACCACCTCACTCCTGTAAGAATGGCATACATCAAAAAGGACAGCAGCAACAAATGCTGGAGAGGATGTGGGGACAGAGGAACCCTTTTACATTGCTGGTGGGAATGTAAATTGGTACAGCCTCTGTGGAGAGCAGTCTGGAAAACTCTCAGAAGGCTAGACATGGACCTTCCATATGACCCAATAATTCCTCTCCTGGGGTTATACCCCAAGGACTCCATAACACCCAACCAAAAAGAGGTGTGTACTCCTATGTTCATAGCAGCACAATTCATAATAGCTAAAACCTGGAAGCAACCCAGGTGCCCAACACCAGATGAGTGGCTGAGAAAGCTGTGGTATATATACACAATGGAATACTATGCAGCTATCAAGAACAATGAACCCACCTTCTCTGACCCATCTTGGACAGAGCTAGAAGGAATTATGTTAAGTGAACTAAGTCAGAAAGATAAAGATGAGTATGGGATGATCCCACTCATCAACAGAAGCTGACTTAGAAGATCTGAAAGGGAAACTAAAAGCAGGACCTGATCAAATTGTAAGTAGGGCACCAAAGTAAAAACCCAGTGGTGAGGGGTAGACATGTAGCTTCCTGGGCCAGTGGGGGGTGGGAGTGGGCGGGAGGGATGGGTCACAGTCCTTTGGTGGTGGGAATGGTGTTTATGTACACTCCTAGCAAAATGTAGACATATAAATCAGTAGTTAATTAATATGAGAGGGGGAAATCAATTGTATGTCTCAAAGTTTCTCAAAACACAAACTGAATCTTTTTAATATATAGGCTATGTATTTGATATATGGACTCTCTCAAAAGCCTAGACCAAGTAGATTAGAAGCTTCCAATAGCACAGCTATATACAAGATACTGGGTACTGTACAGCAAACCATAACAAAGGGACTTTTCAAAGTTAACCCAATTAACAAATAATGTGATGATAATATTAACTATTGAGTGTCTTTTTGAACCCTAAGACAGCAGGAACCTCACATCTTCACTATAGAGCCCCTACTTCCCCCAGTCCTGGAACCCTTGGATAGGGCCCACTTTCCCGTATACATCTCCCAATCCAAACCAAATAATATTGCATCCGCCGATCACAACCTAACCAAAGCAACGATTGCCATCTCAACATGCTTCACCTCAGACTGTATCCAGAGACTTCACGTGTGGAATGACAACCCTTCAGCTTCATTACTCGGGTGAGACCTTTCCTTTAATAGTACACTCTAATTTCATCTCAGGTAGTTCACTTTCTAACAAAGTCCCATAACCTAGATATACACCAGTTTCTGTGAGAGAGAGCTTATGTGCACACGTATCCATAAACTACTGCAAAATATATACCTGAAAGCAGAATTACACTAGAGTTTGCAGTGAGTACCTTCCTAACACTTCCTCTCCACTATTCCAAGCTTGGGATCCATGATTGCTCAACAAATTGTTTGGCTTCATATGTTAACTCTCTTTTCAATCACCAGGTTCCAGATGCCACCAGGATGCTGGCTAGGCTTCCCTGGATTGAAGACCCCACCAATGTGTCCTGGAGCTCAGCTTCCCCAGAGACACACCCTACTAGGGAAAGAGAGAGGCAGACTGGGGGTATGGACTGACCAGTCAACGCCCATGTTCAGCGGGGAAGCAACTACAGAAGCCAGACCTTCTACCTTCTGCAACCCTCAACGACCCTGGGTCCATGCTCCCAGAGGGATAGAGAATGGGAAAGCTACCATGGGAGGGAGTGGGTTATGGGGATTGGGTGGTGGGAATTGTGTGGAGTTGTACCCCTCCTACCTTATGCTTTTGTTCACTAATCCTTTCTTAAATAAAAAATTAAAAAAAAAAAAAAGAAAACCATCAGGATTAACTTTCTAGCACACACTGAAGCAAAACAAAAAGTGCATACAGGATTTTAAAAACAAGTGCTCTTTTTAAGGTGCTTTTGAAAATCTGATGCATTTAAGAATTCTGCAAAGCCTGTGTTGACTTATCTATTTTCAGATATCCATTTTACCCCAGTTTCTTACTTTAACCTGCCATATAATTGGCTCGTACAATTGTCATTTCAGGAAACAGATCTTCTATTATCCCGTTTAAAAACTGTCCCAGTAGAAGCAAGATACTAACAAAGCAAGTATGCATTCTTAATTCTCTTTTTATTTTATTTTATTTTATTTTTTATTGTCCTCAGGGTTGTCGCTGGAGCTTGTGGTGCCAGCACTGCAAATCTATCACTCCTCGTAGCCATTTTGCCATATCCCGCCCCCTCCATTTTCTGAAATAGGACTTAGAGAAATTGAGAAGGGGGCATAGAGAGGAAGAGAGAAGGACAGACACTTGTAGACTAGCTTCATTGCTGATGAAGTGGTACTCAGGAGGTGGTACGTGGACCCTAGTGTTTGTGCATGGTAATATGTGTACTCAGCTGGGTATGCCATTGCCCAGCCCACCATTCTTAACTGTCAATTAAGTTAATTATCCTGAATTAAATAATCTCAATAATAAAAATAAAATTTTAAATACATACATCTCGCAAATTCTTAGATTAAACTCACATCTACATTTTATTCTATCCTTGCCAATTAGAAATATCCATTTTAACATTCTTGGTAAATATACTACTTTAATTATAGTAATTATCTAAAATAAATTATATATATTGTCCTGTTATATCTATAGAACAGAACATCCCTAGAGTCATCAAAATAAAAAAACTATATTTAAAATAAACAAGCATACAACCAGTATACATATTTTATTTCTTCCAATCTCTGATTTTAGCTTAGCCACAACCTCAATCATTCTGTATTAAATGGGATATAGTTACTAATCTACTACTAGTAAATACACTGTAGAATGTAAACTTATTTTTATTGTCAATAATAGTATATAATTTTGTCCTTTATGACTTATTGGAAGTCTCACATACAGTTATATCATTTATCTTGGCCATGACAAAAATAGTAAAATGTATAGAACTCAAATGTAAAACTCAAATTCATTCATGTTCTAATGTTTTCTTACTAAACAGAGAAATAATCTACTGTTACTTGCTGAGTTTAATGTGAAGATTTCAGCTACAGAAATAAAACCTCTATTTTCTATACAACCTTTTATACAGAACAAGAAATGGCTGTCTTTTGTTATAAAGAATTTGTTTTCAGGAACCAGGTGGTGGCACACCTGGTTGAGTGTACATGTTACAGTGCGCAAGGACCCAGGTTCGAGCCCCTGGCCCCCACCTGCAGGGGGAAAGCTTCACAAGTGGTGAAGCAGTGCTGCAGGTGTCTCTCTGTCTCTCTCCCTCTCTATCACCCCCTCCCCTTCCCTCTCAATTTCTGACTGTCTCTATCCAGCAAATAAAGATTAAAAAGAA
This sequence comes from Erinaceus europaeus, assembly GCF_950295315.1. NCBI lineage: Eukaryota > Metazoa > Chordata > Mammalia > Eulipotyphla > Erinaceidae > Erinaceus > Erinaceus europaeus. The sequence goes on along the minus strand of NC_080166.1, from coordinate 64,131,744 downwards.
TTAAAAAATAAAAAAAGAATTTATTTTCATTGTGGTTATATGTATAATTTACACAACAAGGTCCTTGTTTATTCACAAGTTGTTTCATAGTGAGCTAGTTACACACTGACAAAATACACTTTACAACTTGTAATTCATGGCTATATGGACTATAGCAGTTAGAGCGCAAACCTCAATGGGATGCAGATGCATGTAATTATGTTTTCATAACACAGCTTAATAGAGAATTTTAGCAAGTTAGGAAAATTAGTTAGGTATACTATAATTTGTGTTGTGGGAATTACATGATTAATTGAAAAGAGGAAAACTGAACACAGTCCGTTACAGAGTTACTCAATATAGCCTATTGCACTGGCCCCTAAGGTATCTTTGCCTATCATTGTTAGTTGATCACAGCTTCCTGCTAAGATCCCAGGCATGACCTTGCAATTTTTTTACATTTAGTTATTTATTTATTTTCCCTTTTGTTGCCCTTGTTTTTTTTTTTTTATTATTGTTGTAGTTATTGTTGTTATTGATGCCATCATTGTTAGATAGGACAGAGAGTAATGGAGAGAGGAGGGGAAGACAGAGAGAAGGAGAGAAAGATAGACACCCACAGACCTGCTTCACCATCTATGAAGTGAGTCCCCTGCAGGTGGGGAGCCTGGGGCTCCAACCTGGATCCTTACTCCAGTCCTTGCTCTTTGTTGCACTACCGCCTGATTCCCGACCTTGCAACATTCAACACAGTGATACATATAGTATTTGCCAGTCAAAGAAATTTTTCAAATCAAGCTTATCACTCTCTTAGCCAAATATTTTTACCCTAGGTCCAGAAATGATAGTAAGTACTTTGAATATACACAAAAAAGCAGAGTTCAATTCTTCCATTATGCCTGCCAAAAATTTATTTGTGCCCCTCTGGAACTGTGGCCCTATTACCTTTAACTAGCATAAACTATCATATTTGTATAATTTAATCTTTGTTTCTCAGTTTTCTTTATTACTAAGACAGGGGAAGTAACAGTAACAACTTATATAGTTGCTGTAAGGAAGAAAGTATATCTCAAAAGCCCAAGAAATAGTCCATAGTAAATAGTAAATGTATTCTACCAGATTTTATTATTAATACTTATATTTGATAGATACATATATAATTAAATCTATGTGCATGTAAATATATATATATGTGTGTGTGTGTGTGTGTGTGTGTGTGTGTGTGTGTGTGTGCATGTGCGCCTATGTTTTCCCTGGTGGTTTTTAGGATGTCTAGAAGCAAGAGCACTACACACACTCAGTGAGTATTTATGGTTTCTAAGTACAATTTTCTAATAAAGGGGAAATGGGCTATTAGAGAAATAGATAATTTCAGAACTTAAACATGATGAAAACAGAGCAACATAGAGTATATTTTAGTGCCAGAAATTTGAGAAGTGCATTTGAGAATTTGCACGTGAGAAGTGTTAAATTTGCTTCTGGGGTTCTAAAGTGTGAAGTATTGAATCAGCCTATGCACAAAAGGACCAGGAAATTATTAATAAAAGCACAAGAAAGTTTTTGTAAATCAACACAGTATAGAAACTTAGTAAATATAGATGTCTCTGAATATTGAAAAATATTTATATAAATTGAAAATTATACTGAAAATGGTACATTTCATCCCCCTAGCATTTATATTATTGTCAATTATTCTTGAGTGTTATTGCCTTAGAATATAAAAAATGATTTTGAAAAGTATTTTTCAAGGAAATGAGAATATGGTAAAAATACAGAGAATGGCTTTCAATAAATTTGACAGAAACATAATTTACACAACTATGAAAAAAACACAGACTTAATTCTTCAGACATAATTTACATTGACAGAAGGCCAGATACGTTACTGATTGAAAAAGAAAATCAACACAAGTTTCTTTTTGTTCGTAACTAATGTTATTTTCTAGAACCCATTTCTTTTGAAAATTAAGTCTGGAATATAGTATGAATGTACTTTGAGAGAACTATCAGATTAAAAGTGACTTCAGGATAGTTTAGTTCTGTGTCTTTTAAAATGATTTTTTTCTGTATAATTTTGTTGTTGTTGAGCATTACAATTTTATTTTAAGAGGAACATGAAGCCATTGAGGACTTATATACAGAGAGCATATATGGTCAGTTTACTCTGGGGAAAAATAGGAGGGGGCTTAGGGGGTTTGGGGTCCAAAGGAGGCTATCTTTTAAAATGATTTAAAGAGAGGGGATGGGATACAGAGTTCTGGTGCTGGGAATTGTGCAAAGTTGTACCCCTCTTATCCTATGGTTTTGTCAATGTTTCCTTTTTATAAATAAAAAGTATAAAAAATGATTTTAAAGAAGATAGATATTAACTCAACAGTTCACTGAACCCCTAAATTTGAATCCTGACACCAACTCGGAGTACCGTAGTACTGGGAGAAGTCCATGGATGGTAGAGCAATATTGTAGCTCTTCTTCTCCCCATTTGAAATTAAAAAAAAAAGTTGCTTCACAGAAGTGGTGTCTTGCGTGCATGAGGTTTTGTCACCCCTCACCCCCCCCCACATCTCAAAAGAAAATCCTAGATAATATTATTTGGGAGGAAGAAATAAAAAGATGTTTGATAAAACACTGACAGAAGACCTAGTGTATTGTTATGTGGAAAACTGGGAAACATTATACATGTAGAAACTAATGTATTTACTGTTAACTGTAAAACATTAATCCCTTATTCTTTAACCCTCTGGGAGTATGGACCCAAGGTCATTGTGGGATGCAGAAGGTGAAAGGTCTGGCTTCAGTAATTGCTTCCCCACTGAACATGGACATTGACAGGTCGATCCATACTCCCAGCCTTCCTCTCTCTTTTCCTACTGGGACGGGGTTCTGGGGAACTGGAGCTCCAGGACACATGGGTGGGGTTTTCTGTCCAGGGAAGTCTGGTTGGCATCATGCTAGCATCTGGAGCCTGGTGGCTGATAAGAGAGTTAACATGCAAAGTCAAACAAATTTTTGAACAATCATGAACCTAAAGGCTGGAATAGTGCAGATGAAGTGTGTGTGTGTGTGTGTGTGTGTGTGTGTGTGTGTCCTCCATTTTGTAGATAGCTAGTAGGCATATTTTAGTTATATTCCAAAGGGCCTGTGGCTATACTAGTTTTTTTTTTTCCCCTGAGCCTGAAATCTGATATGCAGGTGGATCCAAGTTATTGTCTGGGGAGATGATGTCATGGCTGGAAAAGGAACAGAAAGATGGATCAGGGAAGAGAGTAGCTCCCTAATATTGGAATAGGGTATAAATAATACCCTCCTCACCTACTTCCTATTGCCCTTCCTTCACTCCAAAGATAACCTTATCAAAGCAAGGACTGCAAAAGTTGAATACTGGCAAGATACTGGCATACTTTAACCATGATTCTTTACTCACTATCAGTCCACCCCATCAGCTGGGGCCATAGTCTGGGAGTCCCAAGATTCCCAAACAGACATGATGGGCCTAGCCCTCAAATAAATCCCTCTCTCCATTGTTACAGGTCATCTCTATCAGGAACAACACAATAGATCCCTTTGTGGGCCCCCATAGGAACTTGCCTTCAACATGGATCAACAACAGTAGAGAATGTTCCATCTTCTGAAAGGAGACTGGACAACATACTCTATGCTACACCTAAGGAAGATGGGTCTTGATATTGGGGCAACTTGGAAGGTTCCTACTAGTGACCACAGAATGTGAGCTTAGATCTACAGGGATGCAGAGGTCATACAGGCTCCTGAGCTGAATATGGGCCCCAGAACAGATCAAATCGATGGGTTTTACAGCCAACAATATTTATACACCTTTACCATATTTGGGAGCTACTCTCTTCCCTGTTCCAGCTTTCTGGTCCTTTTGCCAGCCATGACATCATCACCCCTGACAATAACTTGCATCCACCTGCATATCAGATTTCAGGCTCAGGGAAAAAAAAATCTAGTATAGCCACAGGCCCTTTGTAATATAACTAAAATATATGCCTACTAGCTATCTGCAAAATAGAGACACCCTCCCCAACTCTTCATCTGCACTATTCCAGCCTTTGGGTTCATGATTAGTCAACAGTTTGTTTGGCTTTGCATGTTAACTCTCTTTTCAGCAATCAAGTTCCAGATGCTAGTATGATGCCAACCAGACTTTCCTGGACAGACAACCCCACCAATGTGTCCTGGAGCTCCAATTCCCCAGAACCCCATCCCAGTAGGGAAAGAGAGAGGCAGGCTGGGAGTATGGATCGACCTATCAATGCCCATGTTCAGCAGGGAAGAAATTATAGAAGCCAGATCTTCTACCTTCTGCATCCCATAATGACCTTGGGTCCATACTCCCAGAGGGTTAAAGAATAGGAAAGCTATCAGGGGAGGGGATGGGATATGTTCTGGTGGTGGGCATTGTGTGGTGTTGTACCAGTTTTATCCTATGACTTTGTCAATGCTTCCTTCTTATAAATAAAAAAATAAATGAAAAAACAATAACCCTGGTGGAGGAAAAATTATATGTGACATTTTAATGATGTACATGTAAAAGATTAATGTATCTTAATTCATTCTTCCCCCTCTCTCCCCCCTCTTCCCCCCTTCTTTTCCCCTTCCCCCTCTTCCCCACCTACAGGGGGGTTGCTTCATAGGCGGTGAAGCAGGTGTGCAGGTTGCTAACCTTTCTCTCCCCCTCTCTCTTCCCCTCCTCTCTCCATTTCTCTCTGTCCTATCCAACAATGACGACATCAATAACAACAACAATAAACAAAACAAGGGAAACAAAGGGGGTGAAGGTGGGAAAAAGCAAATTAAAAACAGTAAAGTCATGGGCCCCTTAAAATATACCTAAAATATAATTCCTAGCTTCCAACATGAAGACCCCAAATCTCACCTGCTATATTCTTAGCTTTAGGTTTCTGATTATTAAACAAATTGTTTTACTTGATATTTTAATGCTTTTTAGCCACCAAGTTGCAGATGTTACCATGATGCCAACCTGACTTCCCTGGGCAGATGACCTCACTAATGTGTCCTAGAATCCCACCTACCCTGAGCCCTACTCCACTAGGGAAAGATAGAAAAGCCTGGGGGTATAGATATACCTGTCAATGCTCATGTTGCTCTCCAGCAGAGAAGCAATTACAGAGGCCAGACCTCCCACCTTCTGCACCTCATAAAGATCTTAGGTCCATACTCACAGAAGGATAAAGAATAAGGAAGCTTCCAATGGAGGGGATGGGATATGAAACTCTGGTGATTGGAATTGCATAGTATTGTACCCCTCATATCCCACAATATTGTTATCTTATTTATCATTATTTAATCATTAAAAGAGAGGGAGGAATAGGAGAGAAAGAAAGGAAGAAAGAAAATTGGCTTGACATTAAAAGATGTCACTGCTTTTATATAGGACTCTTCTATATGGGAATTATTTGTGCTTATATTTTCTAAAAGGACTATATATATAGTCTTACATTTTATAGGCTTATAGTTTCTAAAAGAAGTCATTTTTGAACTTATTCAAACTGCATTAGGAGAATTTTTATTCACTATTTTGCAACTACATGTATTTTTAAAAATGCCTATGCTCTTTGATAGTGGGTGCTGTGTCGAACTACTTGATGTAATATAATCTTATAAGCCACTATTAATCACACATTTTTAAATGGCTTGGAAAAATTATATATATGCATATATATACATATACATACACACACACACATATATATATATATATATATATATATATATATATATATATTACAAATGTTCAAAAACCTTCTTCCCTCTTGTAGGAATTCCTTTTCCGTTTGCTAAAACCCTGTTCTTCAGCCTCTTCACTTAGGTATTCCCTTTTATTAAAGACTTTCAAATTGCCTACTTTTTTCATAAAGCAACTTTGTCACATAATAGTATTTTATTTTCCTTTTAACAATAATAATTTTTGAGATTATCTCTTTTAATTTACTCTTCCATTATTTTTTCAGTTGATACAGTATGATTTAAGGCTAACACCAATGCACATAAAGCAGGGAAAAGAACATCTATAGAGCCTATATTTCCCCAGTCCTCGAACCTCTAGAGTGGGGCTCACTTTCCTGCATGCTTCTCTAAATTCATACCAAATGATACAACATCTGCTGATCCCAACCTAATCAATACAATGAGTACCACCTCCATATGCTTCACTTCAGACTGTGTCCAGAGACCGCTTGTAAAGCAACCCCCTATAGGGGGGGAGCCGGAGGCTTGAACCCAGATCCTTGTGCAGGTCCTTGTGTTTTGGCACTGTAGCTGGTAACCAGGTGGGCCACCGTCCAGGTCCCTCTACTACTTTTAGCACACTTAAATCTTTTGATAACTTGCAATTGCTCTTTATTAAAGCCAAATCTAAGGAAGCAGATCAGTCAAGCCTGAATGGACTTTTTTCTATAGCTTCAAGCTTGTATTATAACTTGTTCCTCCTTTCACATTCTGCTAGTTTAATGTCTGATTGGATGACATTGGGTAAAACTAACAATTGTCAGATTATAATCTCATGTTATCAAACCAGACATCAAACTAGATAACACTATTATTTTACAAAGAAAGCAGCATGTCGGGAGTTGGGCGGTGGCGCAGTGGGTTAAGCACACTTGGTGCAAAGCGCAAGGACCGGCTTAAGGATCCCGGTTCGAACCCCGGCTCCCCACCTGCTCGGGAGTTGCTTCACAGGCGGTGAAGCAGGTCTGCAGGTGTCTTTCTTTCTCTCCCCCTCTCTGTCTTCCCCTCCTCTCTCCATTTCTCTCTGTCCTATCCAACAACAATAACATCAATAACTACAACAATGTTAAACAACAAGGGCAGCAGAAGGGAAAATAAATAAATACAAAATAAAAATAAATTTAAAAAAAAAGAAAGCAGCATGTTTTAATATTTTAAGTATAAAGTCATATATGCTAGACTTAAATGCAATAATTTCCTGTACCACTGGATTTGATAGAAGACATACTTTCTTCTGAGTAGTGATTTAATAGTGATTTCACGTCACTCCCACCATCAAAGTTCTATGTTCCCAACTGCCCGATGAGAACCACCCTAGTTCTCATCCTAGGTTCCATTTTAATCTCGTGATCAGACAGGAAATATTAGTGAATTCTTAGCAAATATTAGTGAAGAAACTGATAAATCAGTGCACATATATGAATAGATTATTCAGATGCATGGTTTTCTCTGAAAATATTTAACAAGTATCAAACTTATTTAAGATATGATTGTGTAGTGGATAATAGATTTTCTGCCTTTTATTTGGGGAATTGTGAGCCCACATATATTATTCATGACTACTCACTATAATCAACAAGTTATTGTCCAAGTATATACAATGACAAATAGCTTTTCATTGGTTGATGTCCCTCTGTCAACTATAAAATGGTACTTTGCCTGTTGTCAGTGGCTTTAGAATCCCAATTGCGTTTTAACTTATTACTTTGTTCTTTCTTTGGAAAAATGAGATGGCAAAATTATCAAAGTTTATGTGTCAATGAATTTTTCTTATTTTAGAGAATGAGAGTTTATTCTGTTGTGTAGTTGGTTATTTTGCTATGTGAAGGAACAAAATCTTACATATGCAATTTTAAGAGCAGTTTGGTTAATGTTGATGCATTTCCAAAAAATGGAACAATAAGAAATAGGTTGGATTGCACATCATTAAAGATTGAACATGAAGTAATCTATATTTTATGTATTTAGTCTTGGTCCAAGTGTTCATTAAATATTTGCACTCATAGAGATGAAAAACAACACTGAAGCTGAGAGTGAGTCTCTAGTATATTAAGCATCAGGCTTGTTTTAAAAGGGGTTACATATGTTATGTTACTGTTGATCCTACCAAAAGAAATGTTAATCTTGATTTTAATTAGCTATACTATCATGGAGTGGTTTTAATGCAAAATCATGACATGAATATCCAAGTGGTAGACATTTATTAAAAACACAATTATGGGAATTCATTAGTCCCTAGCGTTCTGATATTACAAACTCACATATACTAACAGCTCAGTTGTAACAACAAGGATGTGTATCATTCTTTATTTATTGTTAAGGAATTTAGATTGATTTTTAAACATAGTAAATATCTTTAAACATAGTAAAAGCCAACTGGGATTCAATTATACACAATAAGTAATATAGCTGTGATGTGAAAAAATATTGTTGATGCAATACAACATAAACAATTTACCCTAATCTTAATTCCTCACAGAAAATAGAAATCTATTACATGTACAGTGACCTAAAATGTGACGTGACTATGATATGTAACCAAAAAACACAAACAACACACAATTGAATTCTAAGAGAGATGAACTCCTATGCTATGGCATAAGATCTCACACAGGAAGAATTTTGCACAAAAACTCTCTTTTTTATATAAAGGATATTTGATAATATATAAAGACATGTGATTTGCTTTCATGTTGTAGGATGAGTTTTAATATGGCACTAAGAAGGCAGAAACATCTTACAGTGCATAAAACAGCCTATACACCAAGGAATTAACTAACTCAAAATATAAATACTTTGAAAATTAAGAATTATGTTGCAGAAACTGTGAACAAAATATGTCAAAGAGGCCATATGTGAGTTTGCCACTGGTAAATATGTAAGGTTCCTGATCCAAGGAGGTTTGCAGAGGTAGTTGACAGGATTTGAATGTGAGAGGAACTATGTGTGATTCTGGCATCATTAGTAGCCAGATCTGAACAGTACTCTGGCTAAGACAAAGACAAATCAAACCAAACAAGTAACCCCAAAATTATCAAAGTTACAAAATACAGAACTGAGGTGAAAACAGTAAATCTGAGTGGCTGATGTGGTCAAGAGTCCTTTATTTTTAATTGATAATTTGAGGAATGTATGGTAGGCATTTGGTTAATGACTACTTCGTTAAAGGTATGGAAGGGAAGAAAGGAGGTTGAAAACTTGAGTTGAAGGACATTGATAACATTCCAAGACTTTGAATATATGTATTAGCATATTTACATATATAAAATGTTGTGCTTCTTTGTATGAAACGGAAATGTTTCCACAAATCTATTTTACAGTGAGTCCTTTGTTTTACTCATTTGGTATTTTCATGCCAGTTTGACAGCCAGTTTTTCTCCTAAAGACTGAATTTATTTCTGTTCAGAGATATATTAAAATCTGTAAAACCGGTCCACCACCAATGGGAATGGACACTGGTGTGCAATATTCTTATTACAAGCAACACTTCAATTAACATCATGCACATATCTGTGAATGTTTTCTAATGATCTTTTCTTAATTAGAACTGTTGCAGCAGTGAAGCACATATGAAGAAACCCATCAAATGGTTTTGTAAAAGTTGAAGCTGAAGACTGCGGGGATTATAAACGAGAAAGAGGGAACTGCGGAGATAACATTTAAGCACCAAATACAGTGAGTAAAATGGTAATTGTTATGTAATAAAAGACAAACCACTTTATTACTTTTTAACATTGCCTACACTGACTGAAAAAAAATACCTTATGCTTTCTTTTTTCTTTTAACAAATATTAAAATCGGAACTGAGGAGATAACTCAGCATTAGAGCACATGATGTGCAGAACTGAGGCCCAAGAAGTCACAGGTTCAAACGTTGGCATTATCAAATGTCAGAGCTGAACAATGTTGTGGTCTATTTTTTAAGAAAAATAGATGAATAAGTCTTGAAAAAATGACAAATATGTTTCTGCTTATATCAGGCTAAAGTATTGACATATCTATCTTCAAAATAAACAGAAACAAAGAGGATAATTGTTAAGAGGTAGTTTATATTACAGTAGTACTGAATGCATAAATGTCAACAAGTCATTAACACATACTGTTCATTTTTGTACCCTAATCTCTGTAAACTAAAACTAGATTATAAATAAAATAAACCTCTCCTCTTTTTTTAAAGCTAGAGATAGAGAGAGCAGAGATACAAAGAGAGAATGGAGGACCCCCCACAGTACTGAAGCATCCTGAAATATGAAGGGGGCTGGCCTCAATCACACATATAACAAAGTAGCCCACTGTCCAAGTGACATGTGTGTGTCAATCTAACAAACTACTATTTGAATTAAATAATTAAACTATCAGGGTTATTGCTGGATTTTGCTGCCTGGCACTACAAATCCACAGTTCTTGGTGACCACTTTTTTTTTTTTTTAACTATTTTATTAGATAGGCCAGAGAGAAATTGAGGGAGGAGGGGTTGATAGAGAGGGAGAGAAACAGAAACACCTGCAAATCTGCTTCATAGCTAGTGAAGTGTCCCCTCCTGCAGGTAGGGAGCTGGGGCTTGAACCAGTGTCATTGCACATAGTATTATAGGTGTTTAGCAGGCTGTGTCACCACCTGGCCCCTCAAAATAATATTCTTTAACAGAATTAAGAGCTAGTCCTCATAAGCTACACATTTACTGATCATGTCAGCAAAAATTAAAATTATATCTAACAATTTATAAGTTTCTATATTGTTATTAAAATATGTAATGTACACATAATTTATATTCTTAATTCAAATATTATAGGTTTTAAAATATATATGTAATATATAAAATATTTATGTGCTAAGTTCTCAGCTCCTAAAGAATTTGATTGCTAGTCTCTCTACCAACCTGTGAGAGCAATTTTCAGATCTATACCTACAAAAATTAATATAATAAAATGTTCACTCTAAAAAAAAGGATACTCTAGTTTTCTTAAAACATATAATATCTGCTATGGGTAGTTTCATTTCAAGGCTCACCCTTGTTCTTTCTTTCTTTCCTTCTTTCTTTTTTTTTCCCTCTTTTTTCTTTTTAATTGCCATCAAGGTTATCTCTGGGGTTCAGTTCCTGCATGGCAAATCCACCTCTCCTGGTAGCCATCTATACTCCCCCCTTTTTATTGGATATAACAGACAAATTGAGAAGAGAGTAGAAGATAGAAAGGGAGAGATAAAGAGAGAGACATGCAACACTGCTTCATCAATCTCAAATCCTCCACCATGTAGGTGGGGAGAAGAGGTGTGAACCCAGGTCCTTGAGCATGATAATGTGTTTACTCACCCAGATCCACCACTGCCAGACCCTCACTCTCATTCTTAAACTCACGTATGTGCCTCAGCGTTCTAGAGTAATTCTCCCTTGTAGTATACCACGGACTTGAAGTTTACCAAGTGGACAACAAAAGCACTGTATGTTTATAACTTTTGGTGACTTAAGTATTGGAATGAGTCCTAAAATGCCATCAATATTGACAGAAAAAACAAAGTCCCTTTAAGTCAGATATATAGATTCTTCTATGTTGTCACCTTCCTCTTCTGTAAATAGTTATTTTCCACAAACAAAATGAATGCTAAGAAATCTTTTTTTTTTCTCTCTCTCTCTCATTCCAGGGTTACTGCTCGGTGCTGGCACTATGAATCCACTACTCCTGGCAGCCTTTTCTTTTAATTATTATTATTTAAGACAAAGAAACTGACAGAAGAAGGGGAGATATAGACACCTGCAGACTTGCTTTGCCACTTGTGAAGCTTCCCCCGGGAACTCAAACCCAGATCCTGGTGTGGGTCCTTGTGGTTCGTAGTATGTGTGTTTAACCTGGTACTCCACCACCTGGCTCCCAGAAATAGAAAATTCTATTCAAACCATAAAGCAAAGTTTTGAAGAGAAATAGAAGTCTACTAGATTTTTTTTTTACTTTAAAGCAAAAGCAATGAAGACTATTAGAAATTTTTTGCATGTTAACATTTATACAATATAGTACACAGCTAAAATAATAATATGCATTTCCTGTTCACAACTGGCTTCCACTAGTAATACAAAATGTCATCTTAGGAGATACTTATAAAATGTTAATACAGTGGCTTAAAGAAAAACATAGGTCAAATGCATAAATTATTCTTGTTTGTTTTTCTCCTTGTATACAAGCATATTCACACTCTAGAATTAGCAATTCTTATCATTTATACAGATTTACATTTCTCCACTTACATTCAGAGAGCTAAAATACTTTAAAAATATTAAAGTTAGGAGTGACTAAATAACTTACTACCAAAGAAAAAGTACAGTGTGAGATTATAGTCATTTCCCCCAATAAATAATGACCTAAATGAAAGAAAAACAAAAGGTGATCTTATTTCATTGATTCATGTTTGTAGAGTTTATGTCTATTTTGTTATTGTTGTTAACCTAATGCCATGATAAATCCTTAATAAAACCCTGAAGGCATTGCCAGTTTTCTAGATAGACTATATTTTAGTACATTAATATTAATGAATGCTGTGTTACATTTTCAAATGTCTTAGCCTTTTCTTCCCTAGAGATCTACACTCATCTTTGCTGGAGGTGTCATGAAGAAGAATGACAGCTCTTAGCCTAAGATTTTGTTTTCTTTTCTGTCCTTTTTAAAGAACTTTTTCACCAACAAAGCATTGGATAAAAAGTGGCATCAACACTGAAAGGTAGTGTTAAAAAAGTCCTTGAATCAATGAGTCAAAAAAAAAAAAAAAGACTTACACTTTATTCAGTGCAAAGATAACTAGAATCATGTGGTGAAAAGAATTCTTTAAAGACCTTTGCCCTAGTATGCCAGATGTGAACTTTGAGAGTTGTTTTTTTTTGTATATAACAACATGCACAAAATAAAAAATCAAACACAAGCAAAAGTCTTACTTCATTGACCTACTGTGATTTACAAGTTGGAAACAAAAACCTGAGTTTTTGAGCTTCTAGTCTGCCTACTGACTGACAGCAAAAACCACTTATTTTCCTGAACTGTTATATAGGAATTATGTTTTGGTTTATACTTGTGGGAAACCATTAGTAAAAGAGAGAAAAATGCTATGTATCAGTTATAATTGCTGTGGAAATTGCAGAAAATTAAAGCAATGAAATATTTAGTATTCAGGAATAGATAAAGTAGAAATTAATATAAAAAATAGTTCCTTCAAGGAGTTGTCTTTATTTAGGTTATTGAAATAATGACTTTAGAAGAAAGGTAGTAGCAGCAAAGTGCCTTGGTTTTACACTTCATTTCCTTTCTGTGACCTAAGTATTGGTGGAGCAATGTGGAATAAATCCAAAAATACCACACATTGACATGAAGAACAATATTCCCTTAACTCCGGCACATATATTCTTCTATGGTTCTTCTCTGTTATTATCTTCCTCTTTTGTCAATAGCTACTTAGCATACTCAAAATACTTGCTTACAATAGTCAAAAATTCTATTCACATCATAAAGGCAATGACCTGTTATAATTTAAAGTTGAAAGGTGTGGATCTTACTAGAGATAAACAATTAGTGTGTGGAACAAATGTCTGGGACTAAAACCACATGCTTTTAAAAAATTCTATTTTAGAGTTCATGGACCAGTAAATTAAATGAGCAGAATTTCACTATTCCTGAGTCAGCTGTTTTTTTTTTTTTTTTGCACACATTACCATATATTCACATCTCCAACACATAACAGTGAGTAAGATGACCAACCATGTTCCCTTTCCTGACACAGCTACATGGTGCACAGTGACACTGTGTTTTTTCCTTTATTTTTTAAAAAGTTTTTAATTATCTTTATTTATTTATTTATTGGATAGAGACAGCCAAAAAATCAAGAGGGAAGGGAGCCAAAAATCAAGAGCAAGAGAGACAGAGAGACACCTGCAGCACTGCTTCACCATTCATGAAGCTTTCCCCTTTGCAGGTGGGGACCGGGGACTCGAACCTGGGTCATTGCGCACTTTAACATATGCGCTCAACCAGGTGCGCCACCACCCGGCCTCCTTCCTTTATTTTAGATATTGAATCTGATTACTTACTGTATAAAAATGTTACAAAGCATTATTTCATTTGTCTTGATTATAGACAAGTGGCCAAGAAGCATTTAAAAATATTTTAATTAAAACATTTTAATTGCAACACTTTACTAGGAGATTTATATAATGTAATTGCATGCATAGTTCATTATTGATTTTAATATTTATTTATCTATTCATATGAAAGAGAGGTCAAAATATTATTCCAGCACATGTCGTGCTGGCTATCAAACTCATACTGAAAATCATTTGTTTTTAATAATTAATTAATATAAAGAGAAATTGAGAGAGAAGGGGGTAGAGAGACTGAGGGGGGAAGAGTGAGAAAGGGAGAAGGAGAAAGAGAGAGAGAGAGAGAAAGCACTGCTTCACTGCTCATAAAGCTTTTTCCATGCAGGTGGGGACTGGACTGGACTGTTCTACTTATTGAAATACCACTCCAATCACTGCCTGTATACGTACAATGCATTTAGAATAGCCAAAGTGAGTTTTATTAATGACAACAGTTTATTATGTATTTTCTCAATTGTAACGGACATCAAGACCTGCAGCATATGATAATGTGCATTGTTGCAATGTAAGCAATTAGATAACCTGCTACATTGATTTTTACTCAATGTCCTTTAGTAATCCATAACTATGCATACACACACTCTCTCTCTCTAATTCATTTCAGAGTACCACATATCATTTGTTATTACATCACTACTTACTACCTCTCTATCCATACAGCCAGACCATTATAGAGGTATATATTGTCTAGCCAATAAGCTACAAGTTCAGAGAACACTGAGAACAGATAATGGACATTTATTCTAAGACTAAAGTAGTAATTCAGTGCAAAAAGGTCAGGCTAAATTTACTAATCTGGAAGATCATATAGTGCTCAATTTCTGGGTGAAGAATGATCTACTGATATAAATGATCTACTGATATAAAAATCAAATTCATATTTGGTTTCTTTTAACTTCTTTGCTTATGTCACTTGTATTACAATTTAGTGATAGTTTACTAAATTTTCTTTAATTTTTTTATTTGGAGGTTAATGGTTCATAGCACAATTGTTAGCACATGGGTACAATTTTGCATCTCACCCAGACAGGCGTCTGCAACACACTCTCACTCCCACATTAGGTTCACTGTCCTATACCAGAACCTGAAAGCCCTTTCTCTCCTCACAGCTCCTTTCTGCCCTTATTCCCCAGAGTTCTTTGTTATGTTGCAATATACGACCAGTCCATTCTTTTTAAAATTTAATTTATTCATAAAGTAGAAAATATCAACAAAATCCTAGGATAAGAGGGGTACAACTCCACACATTTCCCACCATCTGAACTCCGTATTCCATTCCCTCTCCTGATAGCTTTCTTATTCTTTGACCTTCTGGGAGTATGGACCCAAGGTCATTGTGGGATGCAGAAGGTGGAAGGTCTGGCTTCTGTAATTGCATCCCCGCTGAACACCGCCACTGGCAGGTAGATCCATACTCCCAGCCTGTCTCTCTCTTTCCATAGTGGGGCAGGGCTTTGAAGAGATGACCAGTCCAGTCCATTCTTAATAACTGAGTAGTATTCCTCTGTGTGTGTGTGTGTCAGTACTCCCTGATCCAGATTTCTGTCCTTTCCCATCTCTGATACCATCTTCCCAGACAATACTTTTAGCCGCCTCATAAAGATCTTTGGTCCATACTTCTAGAGAGATAAAAAATAGGGAATCTTCCAATGGTGGGAGTATGATAGTGAACTCTGGTGGTGGGAATTGTATGAAATTGTATCTCTCTTATTCCCAAATCTTGTTGATTACTATTAAATCACTAATAAGAAGTAAACTTTCTATAAAATCTAAAAAAAAAAATAAACAATACTGATGGGACCAGGCGGTGGCATACCTAGTTGAGCACACATGTTACAATGTGCAAGGACCCAGGTTCAAGTATACCCAGTCCCTACCTGCAGGGGGGAAGCTTCAGAGTGGTGAAGTAGGGCTGCAGGTGTCTCTCTGTCTCTTTCCCTATTTCTATGTCCCCTCCCCTCTCAATTTTGCTCTATCTCTATTGAATAATAAATAAATAAAAATAGTTTTTAAAAGATTTTATTATTAGGATTGTTTTTTTTTTTTCACAAAGACAATGGTTTATTGAAGATATACTTTAGCCATCAGTCCAAGTACGTAAGAGCACTTTTTCTAGGCACTGGCAAACTTTTAGAAGGATAGCAGTAGAGGAAACTTCAAGCAACTATCAAAGTGATATCAGTAATGGGTATTTATAATTTTTATTATCTTTATATATTTGATAGAAACCGCAAAAAAATGGAGAGAAAGGGAAGATAGATACTGAGAGAGAATATAATAATATAAATATTAATAGAAGTAATAATAAAAAATAATAGAAACTATGGAGTTTTAAAAAACCTTTATCAAATTTATTTACAGATTTTTTAAATTTATTTTGTATGAGATAGAATTTCACATGAGACAGAAAAAAAAGAGCATGGGAGTTGGGCGATAGCGCAGCTGGTTAAGCATTGATGGTGTGAAGTGCAAGGACTGGCATAAGGAACCCGGTTCGAGCCCCTGGCTCCCCACCTGCAGGGGAGTCACTTCACAGGCAGTAAAGCAGGTCTGCAGGTGTCTGTCTTTCTCTCCCCCTCTCTGTCTTCCCCTCCTCTCTCCATTTCTTTCTGTCCTATCTAACAATGACGATATCAACAACAATAATAATAACTACAATAATAAAACAAGGGCAACAAAAGGGAAAATAAATAAATAAAATATAATTTAAAAAAATCTATGTAAAAAAAAAGCACAACTATGGTACAAGATGGGCCTGGGATTCTCATGTCTGTAGGTCTTTTGTTATACGTACTAAGCTGTTTTCCCAGCAGCTACCTAATTTTTAAGTTGTTAAGCTTAAGTTGGCAGGATAAATTTATATATATTTTTAGGGGAAATAATTTTTCAAAACAAATATTATTTAAAATAAGACAGCAATGTCTACAAAGTCTACTAGTATTAATGAAAGTATTTACTATAACATTAAATGAGAACAAGAACAATTGGTCAAATAATGAAAAAGCACAACAGCTAAGACAGCCTGATTCTCCTTCCTACCTTTGCAGGTGCTATTATTTGAGAATTTTCAAATTATGAAATAATTTAATAAATTTATAAATTCTTCCTTTAAGATAATATATACAATTAAATACAAACTAATTCAATTCTTCATGTTTTCTTCTGCCATGCACAGGGTGTGGGAAATGCTAGTATCTAACAAGAAAGGTTTTGGCATCAATTAGCAAATAATATAAATTTTAAGTGAATATTGAGGAGAGAATATTTAGTCTGCTGCAACAAGAAAATAGAACAACAATTCCTACATTTTCCCACTCCATTATGTTTTTCTTGTCATTAATTTTGGGAAAAAAATCATTAAAAAAACTTAATATAACTTCAGTATAGAAAGTGTGCTGTAATATAACAATGAAATATATGAGATTTTCACAGTAAAGAAGTAAATAAGGGTGGAGGGAATAAAAGTGTGTGTAGACATAAGGCAAATAATAAATCACCATAAACATGCTATCAAGAGGATATGTATTAGAAAGATAATCTAAAGCACCTTGAAAGATAGTAATAAGGCAATTCACCATGTTTTAGGGAAAAACTCTTGGCATGCTAATAGTTCTTAATTACTGTATGCCTATTGATACCAGGTTGTATTGTCAAAGATGCCATGAAGTCTGTAGATTACCAAACAGAAATATTTTCTGTTCTTAGTTGATCATAATCTGGCATGAGTCAGAAAATAATAGTTCAAAACAGATAACTGTTATATTATTTTTAAGTTTTCTTTATTTAAATTATTTACTAAGACAGAGAGAAATTGAGGGGGAAGGGAGAGGGTGAGAGACAGATATGAGCAGCACTGCTTTTTCACTTAGCCGGATGTGCCACCATCCTGCCCCTTCAGCTGACAGTCGTTTTAAACAACTAAGTAGGCATGTATTTCCTGCTGGCCCCTATTAAATAAAAGAAGCTTCAGTGCTGTGCTCTTTTTTCATTCTATCTCTGCCTCTCTGGCTCTTTGTGCAAAATAAAATAACACAAACCAACAAAATCAATTAAGAAGGACAAGTGAATAGTGACAGTAGAATAGTGATTCTATTTAAGATTTGGTGCATTGGAAATGCTTCTCTATTAATAATAATGTAAGGCTCAAAGTAATCTACTTTATGCCAAAAATAAGTTCTAGGAAGAATGAATAATAATTGTGTAGGTTCCCAAGTGCCAATATGAATCATGCACTTGAATTAAAGACAAGGTTTTGATATCAAAGACAGTAGGGTGGAATAAGATTAAACTAGAAATTTAACGGAGGGTAGATCATACAGACCTTCATAGTACATTGGAAAAACTTGTATTTAACTAAAGCAATCTGAGATTTTAAACATAGGAATGGTATCACCTTTGCATTTATAATTTCACTCTGCTTTATTTATGGACAGAAGTCATGGGTCATGATAAAATGAGATTAGACTTACTAGTGTCAAGAACAAGAGCTCTGGGTTTTTCTGTCACAGAAAGAAAAGGGAGATTTAGCCAAAAAAAAAAAAAAATAGTAAGCTGAAAATGTGAGAAGAGGACTAAAAAGAACAGAAGTCATTAGGAAAAAAATGGAGCCTCCATAATATCAGTATATATGTGGCAATATGAGAACTGAGAGTTGGCAATGTGGAGGCTATTAGTAATACAAACTCCTTCCTTTGTCTTGATATATGTTAAAGACTGCTGTAGTCACAGTTTTAAATGTCTGTATCTTTCAACCTAATTTTCCCAACACCATTTGTTGAGTAGGCACTCCTTTTTCCATTTGATGTTTTGGGTGTCCTTGTTACAAAATTAGTTGACCTTAGGTGTAGGGACTGATTTTTGGTCTCTCATTTTTTTTTCCTTTTTTTTTTTTTTTCACCAGAGCACTTCTCAGCTCTGGCTTAATGGTGGTGTGGGGAACTGAACCTGGGACTTCAAAGCATCAGGCATGACAGTCTGTTTGCATAATGATTACCCCACCCAGGTCTCTCAATTCTACTACACTGGTCTATTATACAAAAGTTAACTCCAAATGAATCAAAGATTTAGAAGTTAGACTAGAAAACATAAACACTTAGAAGAAAACAGACAGAAATCTCTTCCATATAAGTTTTCGCAGTATCTTCACTGATTCAAATTCACTTGCAAAGAAAACAAAAGAAAAAATATTCAAATGGAATCATCAAACTGAAAAGCTTCTTCTCGGCAAAGGGAATAGCACCACAACAAATAAACCCCTACCTTGAGTGGAAGAAAATCGTTATTAGATAGAGGACTGATAACCAAAATAAGCAATGAACTCACCGAACTCAACAATAAAAAGACAAACAATCCCACTGAAACATAGCCCGCCGGATGATAGCAACAGAATCTTTTTCAAAGAAAAAATTCAAAGGAACCACAAACATGAAAAAATGCTCAAAGGCACTGATGGTCAAGAGATGCAAATAAAAACAACAATGAGATACCACTTTACACCTGTGAGTATGTCACACATCAGGAAAGACAGAAACACCAACTGTTGAAGAAGCAGGTAGGAATATAAATTGGCCCAATCCCCCATGAAAAACTGTGGAGATTCATCAGAATTGTAAAAATGAACTTACCTTATGACCCAGCAATCCCTCTTATAAGGGATTTTACTGGGGGGGAGACTATTAAAAAAGACATTTGTATCAATGTTCATAACAGCTCAGTGTGTAATAGCCCGAACTTGGAAGCAAGCCAGATGCCCACTGACTGATGTAGCTAAGGAAGTTGTAGCACATATACAGAATGGGATACTATACAGCTGTTAAAAATGATGTTGTTGGGGGCTGGACAGTGGCACGACCAGTTAAGTTAAGTGCACATATCACCATGTGCAAGAATCTGGGTTTGAGCAACTGGTCCCCACCTGTGGGGAGGTGGGAGGTGGTGGGTGGTTCATGAACAATGAAGCAGCTCTGTAGGTGTCTTATCTTTATAACTCCCTCTATATCTCCCTCTCCTCTCTCAGTTTCTTTCTATCTTATCCAGTAAAATAAAAAGAAAAAAAATGCAGAAAATGGCTACCAAGAGTGGTGGATTCATAGTGTAGTCACTGAGCCCCAGAGTTAATGCTGGTGGCAAACAACAACAACAACAACCTCCTTAGAACCTGGAGTAATTAAGGGTTTTTTTTTCAATAAGAAATATTTAACCAAAGATATTGTTATAATTGCCAGAACATTGACTTTTAAGTTGCTTTTCTAACATCATTTCAAGGGCAAAAACAAACAAACAAACAAATACTACAAGATCATGTCTTTTCAATACCTTTGCTCAAGGTACAACAGATAAAGACAAAAATTGTACCCCTCTTATCTTATAATCATTTTAATCATTATTAAGTTATTAATTAAAAAAGGAAAAAAAATGTGGGAATTCCACACACTATCTCCCTGGCCAAACAAATCATATGGTCAAATCCAGCATCAGAGGTATATGCCTTGGTGATGTATGTTGTAGAATGAGGGTACATATTTGTTGAACACTAGCTTGTCACAGTTATAATAAATCCTTACATTTATTATTGTTTTTGCAAATTTTAGTATATTTTAATAAGTTATTGGATATATACATTCACACATATCGCATATTAGAAACATGTGCTCATGGTAGTATATTACAAAGGAAGCACCAAAGGCTTTCCTCAATAGTATCTTTTTATTCATTCAATTATTTAGAAAGTTTTATGTTATATTCCTGGCACTTCTCCAATGTTTTTCCTCTCAATCAATTTTTAGATTCAATTTCGTTTTACTGTATCCAGGGTTCCATTTAGAATATAAACTATTGCTGTAAATGCCAACTTCTATGTCGTATATAGTTCAGTGATACTATCACGTTTAGTTGATGATGATAGTGAACAACATGTTAAAGTAGACTGTTAAAGTATACAGTGGTGATAACTAGTGAACTGCAGCAAAGTTAAGTTATCTCAATAAAGTTAATATTACACTAATTAGATTAATTTTACTACTTAAATAATTAAATGAAATAATTTATTGTCTCTTAGATGAACATCTCTTTGGATAATGGTATGAGGGAAAAAAAAAACCCATTAGTCAAATGACTGGATTATTTATTAGAAATTTCCCCAGAAGTGTTTTCAAATATATTAGCAGTTTAAACTTTGTTATTAATCTACCTTACAGATGAAATTAACAATTTGTCTTGCTTTGCTAAATTTCATTAGAATAAATATTTTTGAAAAAGTATGTTTTTTTAACAGAAAACTTACATTTTCAGAAAGTGTCAACAGAGATGCTAGATACCTTAAGAAATGCCAAATTTTATAAATAGATCTGTGAAAATTAGTTCTAATATTCATTGATTTTCTGAATTTATTTCATAGAAATAAATAACAGTCTATAAAGAATAGCCTATGTATCCTTTCATATTAGTTACATGTCTAATACAATAGGATTCCAACAAATTTTCAAATCTCTTTTTGGATCTAAGGCTATGTTATTGATTGCAAAATTTTTGACACAAAGCTGGGCAAAAGGGACTTGTTTGAAGAACTTCTATAAAAGTGATATCACTTAACTAATTTTCTGTGATCAATAAAGTTTCATATTGTTCAATACTTTTACTCCAGCATTTAGATTTTTTTAAACCACAGTTTATTGTTATAATTGATTTAACACTGACTTACACAATTCTTTCAGGAACATTGTTTTATATTCAGCATAACTTACATTCAATGCATGCATAACCTAACATGGGTTCATTTGGTGGGGGTTTCTAGTGCAGGATGGTGAAAAAAAGAGCATTTAGGTGTACAAGGGTTCTATAACTCTTCTCTCTGACTTACGACATTTGGATAGGGAAAGGGGAGACAAGAAAATATTAATACACTGAACAAGGCATGAAAGATTTAAAAAATATTGTTCTACTATATATAATCTAATGTAAAAAACAATTCTTGGAAGTATAAAGTATAATATATCAAGGTGTCAGGCTACAAAATCAATGTACAAAAATCAGTGGCATTTCTTTATGCAAACACTAAATCTGAAGAAGAAGACATCCAGAAATCATTCCCATTCACTGTCACAGCAAAATCAATAAAATACCTAGGAGTAAAGCTGACCAAAGAAGTGAAAGATTTGTATACTGAAAACTATGAGTCACTATTCAAGGAAATTGAAACTGATACCAAGAAATGGAAAGACATCCCATGCTCATGGATCAGAAGAATAAATATCATCAAAATGAATATTCTCCCCAGAGAAATATACAAATTTAATGCGATACCCATCAAAGTTCCACCAAGCTTCTTTAAGAGAATAGAACAAAAACTATAATCATTTATCTGGAACCGGAAAACACCTAGAATTGCCAAAACCATCTTGAGGAAAAGAAACAGAAATGGAGGCATCACACTCCCAGACCTCACACTTTATTATAAAGCCATCATCATCAAAACAGCCTGGTACTGGAACAAAAATAGGCACACAGACCAGTGGAACAGCATTGAAAGCCCAGAAACTAAACCCCCACACCTATGGACATCTAATCTTTGATAAGGGGGCCCAAAGTATTAAATGGACGAAGAAGGCTCTCTTCAATAAATGGTGCTGGGAAAACTGGGTTTAACATGCAGAAGAATGAAATCGAACCACCTTATCTCACCAGAAACAAAAATCAACTCCAAATGGATTAAAGATCTGGATGTTAGACCAGAAAAAATCAAATACGTAGAGGAAAACATTGGTAAAACACTTTCCTACCTAAAGCTCAAGGGCATCTTTGATGAATCAAACCCAATTTCAAGGAAGACTAAAGCAGAAACAAACAAATGGGACTATATTAAATTGAAAAGCTTCTGCACAGCCAAAGAAACTATCACACAAAGAAAGAGACCCCTCACAGAATGGGAGAAGATCTTCACATGCCATAAGTCAGACAAGAGACTAATCACATAAATATACAAAGAGCTCAGCAAACGTAGCACCAAAAAAGCAAATGACCCCATCCATAAATGGGCAGAGGATATGAACAGAACATTCACTCCAGAGGAGATCCAAAAGGCTAACAAACATATGAAAAACTGTTCCAGGTCGCTGATTGTCAGAGAAATGCAAATTAAGACAACACTGAGATACCACCTCACACCTATAAGAATAGCATACATCAAAAAGGACAGCAGCAACAAATGTTGGAGAGGCTGTGGGGACAGAGGAAGCCTTTTGCACTGCTTGTGGGAATGTAAGAGGTCCAGCCTCTGTGGAGACCTGTCTGGAGAACTCTCACAAGGCTAGACATGGACCTTTCATACGACCCAGTAAATCCTCTCCTGGGGATGTACCCCAAGGACTCCATAACACCCAACTAAAAAGATGTGTGTACTCCTATGTTCATAGCAGCACAATTCATAATAGCTAAAACCTGGAAGCAACCCAGGTGCCCAACAACAGATGAGTGGCTGAGAAAGCTGTGGTATATATACACAATGGAATACTATGCAGCTACTAAGAACAATGAACTCAACTTCTCTGACCCATCTTGGTCAGAGCTAGAAGGAATTATGTTAAGTGAGCTAAGTCAGAAGGATAAAGATGAGTATAGGATGATCCCACTTATCAACAGAAGTTGAGAGAGAAGATCAGAAAAGGAAACTAAAAGCGGGATCTGACTAAATTGAAAATAGGGCACCAAAGTAAAAACCCTGTGGTGAGGGGGAGGATGGACATGCGGCTTCCTGGGCCTGAGGGGGTGGGGTGGGGGTGGCGAGAGGGTGGAGGGGTGGGGGTTGGGGGGTGAGATGGGACACAGTCTTTTGGTGGTGGGAATGGTGTTTATGTACACACCTATTAAATTGTAGTCATATAAATCACTAATTAATATGAGAGGGGGAAAATTTTTTTATATATTTATTTATTTTCCCTTTTGTTGCCCTTGTTGTTTAACATTGTTGTGGTTATTGATATTGTTGTTGGTGGATAGGACAGAGAGAAATGGAGAGAGGAGGGGAAGGCAGAGGGGGGAGAGAAAGATAGACACTTGCAGACCTGCTTCACTGCCTATGAAGCAACTCCCCTGCAGGTGGGGAGCCGGGGGCTCGAACCAGGATCCTTGTGCCGGTCCTTGCTCTTTAAGAGGGGGGAAATTGATTGTATGTCTAACAAAGGGACTTTTCAAAGTTAACCCAATTACCAAATAATGAGATGTTAACAATAACTATCCAATGTCTTCTTGAATCCTAAGACAGCAGGAACCTCACATTTCCACTATGGAGCCTAAACTTCCTCCAGTCCTGGGACCCTAGGGTAAGGCCCACTTTCCCATATACTTCTCCCAATTCTTATCAAATAAAATTGCATCCACTGATCGCAACCTAAACAACACAACGAGTGCCACCTCAATATACTTCACTTCAGACTGTGTCCAGAGACTTCAGATGTGGAACGACAACCCTTCAGCTTCATCACTTGGGTGAGACCTTTCTTTTCATAGTATTCTCTAACTCCATCCCAGGTGGTTCACTTCCTAACAAACTCCCCAAACCTAGATATATACCACGTTCCAGGAGATAGAGCATATGTCCACACACATCCATAAACCAGGGCAAATATATACCTGAAAGCAGAAGTACACTAGAGTTTGCAGTGAGTACCCTCCAATACTTTATCCCCACTATTCCATCCTTTGGGTCCATGATTCTTCAACAATTTGTTTGGCTTTGTATGTTAACTCTCTTTTCAGTTACCAGGTTCCAGATGCCATCAGGATGCTGGCCAGGCTTCCCTGCTCTGAAGACCCCACCAATGTTTCCTGGAGCTCTGCTTCCCCAGAGACTCACCCTACTAGGGAAAGAGAGAGGCAGACTGAGAGTATGGACTGACCAGTCAATGCCCATGTTCAGCAGGGAAGCAATTACAGAAGCCAGACCTTCCACCTTCTGCAAATGACAATGATCCTGGGTCCATGCTCCCAGAGGGATAGAGAATGGGAAAGCTAGTGGGGAGGGGACGGGATATAGAGATTGGGTGGCGGGAATTGTGTGGAGTTGTACCCCGCCATCCTATGATTTTGTTAATGTCTCTTTTCTTAAATAAAAAAAAAAAAGTAAAAAAGAAAGTATTTCTAATGTTAAAAAAAGTGAAATAAGACAGATGTTCTGATGCATATATAAATAGCATTGTGCTGATTTTTAAAATGCTATGATTATTTACCCAATGCTAGGGATAGATGTTGTGATATTGGCTCAAATTGTTATAAAATACAAAATATTATAGTTGTAAGATCATCAGTCTTTCAACACTATATTTGAAAGGTTGAACTAAGATAAAACAGTTTTCCAAACTATGTAGTGCAGGGCTGGGTGGTAGCTCAGTGTATTTTTTTTTTTAGTTTATTTTTTATTTAAGAAAGGATAAATTAACAAAACTATAGGGTAGGAGGGGTACAATTCCACACAATTCCCACCACCCAATCTCCATATCTCATCCCCTCCCCTGATAGCTTTCCCATTCCCTATCCCTCTGGGAACATGGACCCAGGGTCGCTGTGGGTTGCAGAGGGTGGAAGGTCTGGCTTCTGTAATTGCTTCCCTGCTGAACATGGATGTTGACTGGTCGGTCCATACTCCCAGTCTGCCTCTCTCTTTCCCTAGTAGCTCAATGTATTAAGCACACATGACACAAACCACAAGGACCCGCTTAAGGATCCTGCTTTGAGCCGCAGCTCCCCACCTGCAAGGGGCTCTCTTCACCAGCGGTGAAGCAGGTCTGCAGGTGTCTTTCTCTCTCCATTTCTCTCTGTCCTATGCAACAACAATGACAGCAATAACTATAACAACAACAAGGACAACAAAAAGGAAAACAGTAAGAAAGAAAGAAAGAAAGAAAGAAAGAAAGAAAGAAAGAAAGGAAGAAAGAGAAAAGAAAGAAATTAGGTAGTAACAGTGAAATAAAGTTTAGTAAATTCATAAACATAAGGAAACTTTAAAATACACTTCTATCTATGAATCAAAGAAAACCATAAATAAATTACACTTTCTTTAGAATGAAAATTTAAAAATCAAGATTATACACCCCATATAAAGATATTGGCAAAATGATAGTAAATCAAACCTAGAAATAGTTGAAAATCACATATCTGGAAATATCCAGAAGTAGGAAATCTACAGAGATTTGAAAATAGACTTGTGCTAACCAAAGTAGAGGATTTGGTGGGAAATAACTGATAACTGATACAAATCATTCTATGGCAATGAAAAGTATGTAGAGAATGATAATGGTTATACAACACCTTGAATACACTGGAAATTTAAAGGATAATATGCAGCCTAAAAGACTATGATTTTAATGATTCGTCAAAATTAATTGAATACCAAAAAAAAAAATGGCAAAACACGGATCACCATGAATTTCACACTTGTCTCTAGAATGAATTCTGAGATTTGGCACCTTATGTGAATATTTAGTTCTCCAGATAATTAGATTTCGTCGACCTACATTGCTATTTTGGTTTTTCTTCTCAAGAGTATTTATTGGCGTGATTTTGCTCAAATGTGCAATTTCTACACAGCATCACTGCCTTTTTTTTTTCTTCTAGGAATGTAAACTGAAGAATAACAAGGACATCAGTAATACCAGTCAAAGGCATTACTTTCCCATCAGAGCCTAGTCATGTATTGATTTGCATATATGTGTCCATGGAGATAGACACATTATTACAGGGAATGAGCATTGAGTATGAAGTTATCAAAATTAAATTCTACTAACTGAATAAGCAGCTCTGAGGATTTCCTGTTATGTTTCAGTCTGTTTTATGCTATTAAATTAAGTAATTGCTAAAGGTATTATATGTTCTTAAACTAAGTAGTTACTAAAAATAAAAATAAATTCCCAAATGAATACCTCATGGAAATTTACCAAGGCAGTTGAGATAATTAAATGACATATTTTAAGTTGATGGTCATCTTTTATTGATCATCATTTATGATTCCTACATTATTAGGTACAGGTATGTATGCAAAGTCACCAATTATAATATAGTGAAACAAAATATTTCAATTATAAAAATTAACTTGTCAATTTTATATAATTCAGGTACCATGGGGATGGTCACAGAGGCTCACGTAAGTTTTAAGACTTGCAATATAATAAGTTATTACTTGCAATATAATGTGAGATGTGAAGATGTAAAGAATATGTTAGAGCAAGAATGGTAATATTTTCCCTTTTTCTGAATCACTGTTCTTAATATGAATTCTTTTTTTTCTTTAAACCTTTTTTAAAAATTTATTTATTTATTTATTTTCCCTTTTGTTGCCCTTGTTTTTATTGTTGCTGTAGTTATTATTGTCATTGTCATTGTTAGATAGGACAGAGAGAAATGGAGAGAGGAGAAGAAGGTAGAGGGGGGAGAGAAAGACAGACACCTGCAGACCTGCTTCACCGCTTGTGAAGTGACACCCCTGCAGGTGAGGAGCTCGGGGCTCCAACCGGGATCCTTAAGCTGGTCCTTGCGCTTTGCACTACTTGTGTGCTTAATCTGCTGCGCTACCGCCCGACTCCCCTTAATATGAATTCTTGCACATTAGAACATCTCTGTGAAACTGTAAATTGTCAATACAAGTAATTTAAATTCTTTACACAGTAAATTATTATGCTCCCGGTTGAGAATAGTCAATAACTTATCATGGCATTGATTATACTGGGTAAATTTGAAAAATGCAAGTGCATTGTATTCAAAAGTCACTTATTATGAAAAAAAAATTGTCAAACCAAAACAATGTGATCCAATAACATGCCAACCATAGTCAGAAGCTAACTGCATGCACTTTTTTAGTCATTAGCCAATCAAATAAAACATTTAACCCCAAATTCCATACTCTGATTATGGTAATAATGTCTGATATAAATAAGAAAAGAGAATATAATACTGAAATACTGTTATGACCATATATATTTGGATATCATAAAATTCCCACCCATGTCTGAATATTTTTCCTGTACCCTTCAGAATTTAACAAATGGACATATTCAGAAGTTACACTTTGCAATCCTAGACAGGTTTTCAGTCAGACACCTACTGTACCTAAATTTCTGGGATTTTTGTTTTTCTCTACATCTAGCACTTTGGAGGAGACAAAATGGTACCACTGCTTTTGTGCTTCTTATACAGAGAACTCCACTTAACCACTGCAGAAGGAAATGTCAAAACACAATTTCTCAATAATAACCTTCCTCTGCTACATGTCCAAACAAAATCAAGGAAACACTTATAGCAATACGCAAAAACGCTTAACATAAAAATCAAACGTCCTGAAAATTTAGTGAGTGAAACATGTTGAAATAGCACAGAAAAGAACTGCTAATTTATGTGCATTCTAGTAGCCACATGCTTTCTGATCACATAGACAGCTGCCATTTTGAAAAATAAATGTGATGAGTACAGGATAACTCAGACTAAGTTTGTATACATTATGCCTAATTTCTCTTAGGCTCTTCAAGTCTTAGGTACATGATGGCATAGCTGACATAGGACATGTTCAGTTGTAAGTGGTAATGCCTGTAGTCTCAGGCATGAAAGTCTTTTGCATGAATATTATGCTGTCTCCTAGCAGATGATAATTAATTTTTAATCCAACAATATATATATTAGATGTTTACACTGCTGTCACAATTAATATATTTTTATATTTCATTCTTTTTTATTGAGGGGGGTAATGTTTTACAGTGCAATTATTGATAAGCATACAGTTTCATTATATAATATATTCCCAGAGTTTTCTTCCTATATATCTTCCTCCTCTCTACCTAGAGTCCTTTACTTTAGTACATACAGCATGTTAAGTTCCTGTTTCACTTTGTGCTCTCCCTCCCCACCCCTACTTTATTAAGTCCTGCTAATGAGTGAAATGTGCTAGTCATCCTTCTCTCTCTCTTTTTTTTTTGCTTATCTTACTCCATATAATGACCTCAAGTTTCATCCAGGAGGATGCAAAGGAGACAACTTCATAATTTTTAACAGCTGAATAGTATTCCATCATATATATATATATATATATATACCACAATTATTTTTAACCACTCATTTGATGTTGGACATTTCGATTGCTTCCAGGGTCTTGCAATTACAAACTGTGCTTCTATGAACATAAGTATACAGACATCACCAACATACAGAGTTCAGTAAACTAAATGCCAAAATAATAATAATAATAAGCAACCCCCATTAGTGTTTCTATCTCCTTTGGGTAAGTTCCCAGGAAAGAAATTTCTAGGTCATAGGGTAGGCTCATTCCTGGTGAATCTAACTTTTGTTGCCCTTGTTTTGTTGTTGTAGTTATTATTACTGTTGATGATGTCATTGTTGGATCAGACAGAGAGAAATGGAGAGGGGAAGGGAAGACAGAGAGAAGGAGAGAAAGATAGACACCTGCACACCTGCTTCACTGTCTGTGAAGTCTCCAAATTGCTTTCTACAATGGTTGAACCATTTTGCATTCCCACTAGCAGTGAAGAAGTGTTCCTTTTTCTTTCCCCCACATCCTCTACAATATTTGTCACTTCTTTCTCATGTATGAAATTATCCCAGGTGTAAAGTGGTAACTCAATTTGGTCTTTATTTGAATTTCTCTGATGATCAGTGACTTTGAGCACCTGCTCATATATCCACTGGCCCTCTGAATCTCTTCCTTGGTGAAATGTCTGTCCATACCCTCGTTCCATTTTCTAATAGGGATTGCTTCTTCTCCTTTTCCTCCTCCTCTTCCTCCTAATTATTATTATTATTGTTGTTGTTATTACTATTATTATGTTTAGTTTACTCAACTCTTTATGTATGTTGGTTATTAGTCCTTTGTCTGATATATGTTGTGTAGAGATCTTCTACCATGCCATTGGGTGTCTATGTTTGGCTAATGGTGTCATTTGCTATGAAGAAGCTTTCAGTTTGATGTAGTCTCATTGATTTATTTTCACTTTTGTGGTTGTTGTATTTGAGTCTTTGAAGGGTTTTTTTGAAGCATAGGACATGAGGTGTCCTGTCAATGTTTTCTTCTATAGATAGCTTCTGGCCTAATGCCCATGTTCTTGATCCACTTGGAGCTGAAATTACTACATGGTGTTTAGTGATGGTTTAGTTTCATCAGCTTGCATGTTTCAATCCAATTTTCTCAACACAGTTTGTTGAAGATACTCTCCTTTTGCAATTTAATGGCTTGGACCTCCTTGTCAAAGATTACATACATGGCTGTAGATGTGGGGGCTAATTTCTGTATCTTCAATTTTGTTCCATTGGTGTGTGTGTCTATTTTGGTTCCCGTACCAAGCCATTTTGATTACATTTTGAGTTCAGGCAGCGTAATGCCTCTAGTTTTATTCTTTTTCCTTAAGATTGTTTTGGCAGGGAGTCAGGCAGTAGTATCTTTCTCTCCTTCTTGCTATCTTCCCTTCCTCTCTCCATTTCTCTCTGTCCTATCCAACAATGACATCAACAACAATAATAATAACTACAACAACAAAACAAGGGCAACAAAAGGAAATAAATAAATATCAAACAAAAATTTTAAAAAGGTAAAAAAAAGAATGCTTTGACAATCCTGGGGATTTTTTGGTTCCAAGTAAATTTCTGAAGCTTGTGTTTTATTCCTTTCAAGACGTTCATTGGTATCTTGATGGGGATGGCATTAAATCTGTATATGGCTCTGAGAAGGATGGTCATTATAATTATGTTAATCCTTCCAATCCATGAGCATGTGATGACTTTTCATTTATTTGTATCTCCTTCTGTTACCTTGATGAGTGTTTCACAGTTTTGAGCATATAAGTCCTTCACTTTCATTGTTAACTTTATTCTGAAATATTCGATTGTTTTTGCTGCTATGGTGAAGGGGATTGATTTCTAAACCTTTTCTCCTTCTGATCTGGTGTTTGTATAGAAAAATGCATTGATTTTTGTATATTGATTTTTACAACTTGCCACTTTACTATATTTTTCAATGATATCTAGGAGTTTCCTACTGGACTCTTTTTTTAAATTATTATTTTCTTTTTTCTTTCTTTATTTCATTTTGTTGCCCTTGTTGTTTTATTGTTGTAGTTATGATTGATGTTGTTGTTGTTGTTGGATAGGACAGAAAGAAATGTAGAGAGGAAGGGAAGACAGAGGTGGGGGGAAAGACAGAAACCTGTAGACCTGCTTCACCCCTTGTGAAGTGACTCCCCTGCAGGTAAGGAGCCAGGGGATAGAACCGGGATCCTTATGCTGGTCCTTGGGCTTAGCGCCACCTGCACTTAACCCGCTGCGCTACTGCCCAACTCCCCCTAATGGACTCTTTAGGATTTTTTTATATACAATATTGTCATCTGTAAACAGGGAAAATTTGATTTCTTCTCTTACAATCTGTATCCCTTTGATTCCATTCTCTTGCCTAACTTTTATGGGTAGGACTTCCAAGGCAATGTTGCATAGCAGTGGTGATAATGAACAGCCTTGCCTTATACCTGACTGGAGAGGAAATGGCATCGATTTTTACTCATTTAGTATATAGTGTTGGGTGGCTGTTTGCTTATATAGAATCAACTAGTTTGAGGCATTTCCCATTTACCCCAGTTTCTTTAATTCTTTCTTTCTTTCTTTCTTTTTAGTGTTTTGATCATGAAAGGATGTTAGTTTTTGTCAAAGGCTTTATCTACATATACTGAGATGATCATGTGATTTTTGGTTTTACATTTGTTAATATTTTGTATCACATTTATTGATTTACATATACTGAACCAGCCCTCCATCCCTGGAATAAAATACCTATTTGATAATGGTGTACCATATTCTTGATGTATTGGTGTATGAGGCTGGCTAAAATTTTGTTGACTATCTTAGCATCTATGTTCATCATGGATATTGGACTATAGTTTTATTTGTTTTTTAATTGGATCTCTGTCTGTTTTAGGTATTAGTGTGATTTTGGACTCAAAGTGAAAGGATGGAAAACCATAATACAAGCCAATGGACTTTAAAGGAAAGCTGGGACAGTCATACTAATATCTGACACAATGGACTTTAAAACAATAAGAGGATGATCATTTCTTAATGCTAACAAGATCAGTCAATCAAGAAGAGCTCATAATAATCAACATCTATGCTCCAAACGAAAGGGCAGTAAAATGTGTAAAGCAGTTGCTGAAACAACCTGAGAAAGTACACTGGATCAACACAATAACAGGTAATTTTAATTCGCCTCTCTCACAAGCAGGAAATGAGAGAATTAAATCACGAGATACATAGGTTAGACCTGCTAGATATCTACAGAGCTCTTCATTCTAAAAGAGTAGATTCTTCTCAAACTCGCATGGGACATTCTCATGAATCGTCCATATGGTAGGCTATAAGGACAACATGAAAAAATTCAAAACCATCAAACATCATTCCAAGCATCTTCTTAGACCACAGTGGAATTGATTGAACATTCATCAACAAATAGAATGCTAGAAAGAACTCCAAAATATGGAAGCTCAACAGCATATTACTCAATAATCACTGGGTAAAAGAGGAAATTAAAATATTCCTGGAAACAAATGAAAACAAAGACACAGACCATCAGAATATTTAGGACACATATAAAGAAGTACTAAGAGGGGAATTCATAGCCATACATGCATACACCAAGAAACAATAAAACACATCCAAAAAAACTATTAAACAAAGAGACCCCTCACAGAATGGGAGAAGATCTTCACATGCCATAAGTCAGACAAGAAACTAATCACCAAAATATATAAAGAGCTCAGCAAACTTAGCACCAAAAAGAACAAATGACCCCATTCAAAAATGGGCAGAGGATATGAACAAAACATTCACTCCAGAGGAGATCCAAATGGCTAACAAATATATGAAAAACTGCTCTAGGTCACTGATTGTCAGAGAAATGCAAATTAAGACAACATTGAGTTACTACCTCACTCCTGTAAGAATGGCATACATCAAAAAGGACAGCAACAACAAATGCTGGAGAGGTTGTGGGGACAGAGGAACCCTTTTGCATTGCTGGTGGGAATGTAAATTGGTCCAGCCTCTGTGGAGAGCAGTCTGGAAAACTCTCACAAGGCTACACATGGACCTTCTATATGATCCAGTAATTCCTCTCCTGGGGTTATACCCCAAGGACTCCATAACACCCAACCAAAAAGAGGTGTGTACTATGTTCATAGCAGCACAATTCATAATAGCTAAAACCTGGAAGCAACCCAGGTGCCCAACAACAGATGAGTGGCTGAGAAAGCTGTGGTATATATACACAATGGAATACTTTACAGCTATCAAGAACAATGAACCCACCTTCTCTGACCCATCTTGGACAGAGCTAGAAGGAATTATGTTAAGTGAGCTAAGTCAGAAGGATAAAGATGAGTATGGGATGATCCCACTCATCAACAGAAGTTGAGAAAGAAGATCTGAAAGGGAAACTAAAAGCAGGATCTGACTAAATTGAAAGTAGGGCACCAAAGTAAAAACCCTGTGGTGAGGGGTAGACATGCAGCTTCTTGGGCCGGTGGGGGATTGGGGTGGGTGGGTGGGATGGGACATAGTCTTTTCGTGGTGGGAATGGTGTTTATGTACATTCCTAGTAAAGTGTAGTCATATAAATCACTAGCTAATTAATATGAGAGGGGGAAAATTAATTGTATGTCTCCAAGTTTTTAAAACACAGACTGAGCCTTTTTAATATATAGGCTGTGTATTTGATATGCGGACTCTTTCAAAAGCCTAGACCAAGTAGATAAGAAGCAACCAATGGCACAACTACATACAAGATACTGGGTACTATACAGCAAACCCTAACAAAAGGACTTTTCAAAGTTAACCCAATTACCAAATAATGGGATGATAACATTAACTATCCATTGTCTTTTTGAACCCTAAGACAGCAGGAACCTCACATTTCCACTATAGAGCCTATATTTCCCCCACTCCTGGAACCTTAGGATAGGGCCCACTTTCCTGCATGTCTCTCCCAATTCTTATCAAATAATATTGCATCTGCTGATCACAACCTAATCAACGCAACGATTGCCACCTTAACATGCTTCAGCTCAGACTGTGTCCAGAGACTTCACGTGTGGAATGACAACCCTTCAGCTTCATTACTCGGGTGAGACCTTTCCTTTCATAGTAGTCTCTAATTCCATCCCAGGTGGTTCACTTTCTTTTTTTTTTTTATTTTATTTTATTTTTTTATTTTTTTTATTTAAGAAAGGATTAATTAACAAAACCATAGGGTAGGAGGGGTACAACTCCACACAATTCCCACCGCCCAATCTCCATATCCCACCCCCTCCCCCGATAGCTTTCCCATTCTCTATCCCTCTGGGAGCATGGACCCAGGGTCATTGAGGGTTGCAGAAGGTAGAAGGTCTGGCTTCTGTAATTGCTTCCTCGCTGAACATGGGCGTTGACTGGTCGGTCCATACTCCCAGTCTGCCTCTCTCTTTCCCTAGTAGGATGGGTCTCTGGGGAAGCTGAGCTCCAGGACACATTGGTGTTGTCTTCAATCCAGGGAAGTCTGGCCGGCATCCTGATGACACCTGGAACCTGGTGACTGAAAAGAGAGTTAACATACAAAGCCAAACAAATTGTTGAGCAATCATGGACCCAAAGCTTGGAAAAGTGGAGAGGAAGTATTAGGGAGGTACTAACTGCAAACTCTAGTATACTTCTGCTTTCTTACTTTGGTGCCATACTCCAAACTCAGTCAATTTCTGCTTTGCGTTTCTACTTCTTTTTTTTTTTTACATGCATAACATTCCCCAGATTCCCATTTAGCAATACAACCCCCACTATTTCATTCATCATTTTTCATGGACCTGTATTCTCCCCACCCACCCACCCACCCACCCCAGAGTCTTTTACTTTGGTGTAATACTCCAATTCCATATGCGTCTCCCAATCCACACCAAATAATATTGCATCCGCCGATCACAACCTAACCAATGCAACGATTGCCACCTCAACATGCTTCACCTCAGACTGTGTCCAGAGACTTCACGAGTGGAATGACAACCCTTCAGCTTCATTACTCAGGTGAGACCTTTCCTTTTATAGTACACTCTAATTTCATCTCAGGTGGTTCACTTTCTAACAAAGTCCCAAAACCTAGATATACACCAGTTTCTGTGAGAGAGAGCTTATGTTCACACGTATCCATAAACTACTGCAAAATATATACCTGAAAGCAGAAGTACACTAGAGTTTGCAGTGAGTATCCCCCTAACACTTCCTCTCCACTATTCCAAGTTTTGGGTCCATGATTGCTCAACAATTTGTTTGGCTTAGTATGTTAACTCTCTTTTCAGTTACCAGGTTCCAGATGTCATCAGGATGCCGGCCAGTCTTCCCTGGACTGAAGACCCCACCAATGTGTCCTGGAGCTCTGCTTCACCAGAGACCCACCCTACCCGGGAAAGAGAGAGGCAGACAGGGAGTATGGACCAACCAGTCAATGTACATGTTCAGCAGGGAAGCAATTACAAATGCCAGACCTTCCACCTTCTGCAACCCACAACGACCCTGGGTCCATGCTCCCAGAGGGATAGAGAATGGGAAAGTAATCAGGGGAGCAGATGGGATATGGAGATTGGGTGGTGGGAATTGTGTGGAGTTGTATGCCTCCTACCCTATAATTTTGTTAATTTATCCTTTCTTAAATAAAAAATTAATTAAAAAAATCCTGGAAACAAATGAAAACAAAGACATAGACCATCAGAATATTTAGGACACATATAAAGAATTACTAAGAGGGGAATTCATAGCCATACATGCATACATCAAGAAACAACAAAACACAAAAATAAACACCCTGACTTTATACCTGAAAGTATTAGAAAAAGAAGAACAGAAGAAACTCAAAGCAAGCAGATGGGAATAACAACAACTAGAGCAGAAATTAACAACGTTGAAAACAAAAGAAGCATACAAATGATCAAGGAAGCTAGGAGCTGGTTCTTTGAAAGGGCAAACAAAATTGACAAAATTTTGGCCAAACTCACTAAAAAACAGAAGGAGAAAACCCAAATAAATTATATCATGAATGAACAGGATCAGATCATGACAGACACCAAGGAAATCCAAAGCATCATAGCAAGCTTCTATGAACAACCACATGCCACAAACCTAGAAAATATGGAGGAGATGAATACATTTTTAGAAACAATCATTCTCCTCAGATTAAACCAAGAGGAAATGCAGAACAGGAATAGACCAATGACAGCCAAAGGAATTCAAACAGTTGTGAAGAACCTCCCCCAACAATAAGAGCCCAGTCCCAGATGGGTTTACAAATGAATTCTGCAAAACCTTTAAAGAAGAACTAGTATCAATACTCCTCAAGCTCTTCCAAACTATTGAAGACACAGGGATCCTCCCTAATATAATTATTGTTATACTAAAATGATATAAATCACTTCACTGGAATTTTAAGTAAGATCAGAAATATGTAAAGTTTATTAAAACAATAAAATACAGAATCATATCTATACTTTGCTCATATTGGGAATTTTATTTTCAAATTTTTTTATATTTATTTATTATCCCTTTTGTTTCCCTTATTTTTTATTGTTGTAGTTATTATTGTTGTTGTTATTGATGCCATCATTGTTAGATAGGACACAAAGAAATGGAGAGACGAGGGAAAGACGGGTGAGTTGTGTGGGGGAGATAAGACATCTGCAGACCAGCTTTAGCGCCAGTGAAGTTACACCCCTGCAAGTGGGGACCCAGGGGCTTGAACCTGGGTCCTTGTACTTCATGCCACATGCACTTAACCACCTGTGCTGCCACCCTACTTCTGGAATTCTCTTATGGTGAAATCAAGAGTCTATCTGATAGAATACTTTTTGTAGAGTGTTTTTAAGACTCAATCTTTTCCCTGGGTTTTCTTAAATAATATATTTACAATCTTGGTCTTCTTTCTCTAAAATTTTCCTACCAGTAAATATGTAAAAATCTATTATAAATGATTTTATTCTACACAAAGCAATATTTTTGTCTATATATTTAAACTAAAATAGCCATTTTGATGTTTATATTTGAAAATGAACATTTCAAATCTCTGTTCATCTTCCACTGATCAGCATTTATTCCAGAGACATGATGGTACCACTCTAAAAGATAAGAGAAGAAACTTACAATTGAAGTGTCTATTATCAAATAATATTACAATAGTTCAACATTCAAAATACTTTAATTTGTCTTCAGTCACCTTATAATATTTTCACAGTATCCTTTTAACATATAAACATTTTATTTTAAATGCAAATTGTTCCTTGAAACCAAAACTTCTATGAGATAAATCATTAGAAATATTGTATGTAAAGCAATGAACCTAGGAGGTGTCAGGCTGTAGCACAGTAGGTTAAGCGCACGTGGCGCAAAACACAAGGACCGGCATAAGACTCCCTGTTGGAGCCTCAGGCTCTTGCAGGGGAGTCGTTTCAGAGGTGGTGAAGCAGGTCTGCAGGTGTCTACCTTTACCCCTCTCTGTCTTCCCCTCCTCTCTCCATTTCTCTCTGTCCTATCCAACAACGACATCAATAACAATGATAATAATAACCACAACAATGCTAAAAATAACCAGGGTAACAAAAGGGAAAAAAATGGCCTCCAGGAGCAGTGTATTTGTGGTGCAGGCACTGAGCCCTGGCAATAACCCTGGAGGCCAAAAAAAAAAAAAATGAACCTAAAGAAGAATGAAAGGTGGAAAGGAAAGGAGGAAGAAATAAATAAATGAATAAATAAAGAGAAAGAAAGAGTAAACTCTACCCTAGCAGCTATAAAAATGATACACAGTTAATTGGGCTATAATAGAACCAAGCTTTTCATGTGGTCACAGAACTACATATATAAAGAACAAGATTCCCTCTGATGCTTGAACTCAGGGAATGCCCATGATGAATTGTATAGACAAACTTTTTTCTGTTTCTTTCATGGATTCAGTAAGATATTGGCATGTGATATAGAACTGGATTTTTAACACACTAAAAATAGAAAATGGCATCACACTATTGCCAAATATGAACATTGAAACATACATCTGACATAGAGGTAAAGATAGTGTTTATGAAAGAGCAGAGAAAAAAGAATTACCTGAATATCTATGTCTTATTCCTAATACTTCTAGATTGTTCCCCAAAGTAGTAAAGTTGAGCTACTAATATCCCTCAATAATGTGCTACGTTTATCTCATCTACATCTAGATTTTGTATTTATTTGCTATCAACTTCAACTGTATAAAAATAATACCTGGGGCTGGGTGGTGTCACTCCTGGTTGAGTGCACATGTCACAATGCACAAGGACCCAGGTTCAAGCTCCCAGTCTTCACCTGCAGGGGGGAGAGCTTCAAGAGTGATGAAGCAAGTCTACAGGTGTCTCCCTGTCTCTGTCCCTCTCTTCCTCTCCCTTCATCCCTTCCTCTTGATTTCTGTCTCTCTGTATCACTCTCCTCCTTCCTCTCAATTTCCGACTATTCCTGTCCAGTAAATAAAGATAATTTACAAATAAAAAAATAAAAGTAACTCCTTATTTATAAACCACTGTCTAATATATCTGTACTTTCATTCCTAGTGACTTTCTACTTTTATGTAGTATAAATGAATTTTTGGTGAGAATACAAAATTAAAATTAGTGTTGAAATATTGATGTATTTATATACAATTTCACAAAAGGTGTTGAGCATTTGACACACATTCGTAATTTAAAACTAAAAAGGATATATATTCAAATATGTGAAGATATAATCCCCTTACATTAAAAGTGACAAAATTAGAAAAATATCCATTAGCAATTTCTGTCCAAGGTCACACAGTTACCTCATTGTTCTCAGACGCATATTTGAATCCAATTTAGGACTATTATTATATGGCACTAAATCTTATTAACAGCTTTTCTAAGACCTGCTTTTTAAAATTGATCTTAGAAAATTCATTTATAAAGCATTTGTGGGAAATGACCTTCATCAAGAAAATTTTAGCAAAATTCATGAAACTATTAAAATATTTTTTCTATGAACACAAATGGAACAACATGAACTTTTCTATTGCTATTTAACTGTGTAATTAC
Organism: Erinaceus europaeus; assembly: GCF_950295315.1. NCBI lineage: Eukaryota > Metazoa > Chordata > Mammalia > Eulipotyphla > Erinaceidae > Erinaceus > Erinaceus europaeus. The sequence goes on along the minus strand of NC_080166.1, from coordinate 64,092,745 downwards.
AATTAACATGATTATGATGCCTTAACATTTTATCTAGTGTTAAATATCTATTATCAAACAACTGATTATACATATATGATTATAAAATATTGTTAATATACACACATTTATAGAGCAAAGTATCTTTTTATCTCATTACTATGAAGTATGCCAATTTCATAATATCAAAATACACATTATATATTTAAAACATTCAAGGTACTGTTTATATTTTTATGCTATACTCCCTTAATTTTTTTAGATTTCTCTCTGAATTTATCTGCACTCTATGTAAGTTCTTTTTTTAAATATTTATTTATTCCCTTTTGTTGCCCTTGTTGTTTTATTGTTGTAGTTACTGTTGTTATTGATGTTGTCATTGTTGAATAGGACAGAGAGAAATGCAGAGAGGAGGGGAAGACAGAAAGAGGAAGAGAAAGATAGACACCTGCAGACCTGCTTCACCACTTGTGAAGTGACTCCCCTGTAGGTGGGGAGCCGGAGACTGGAAATGGAATCCTTATGCTGGTCCTTGTGCTTTGCGCCACATGTGCTTAACCCACTGCGCTACCACCGGATTCCCACTCTATGTAAGTTCTATGTAAGAACTTGGTAGAGTATCTATGCATTTTAATATAGTTTGCTACTTAGTGACTGCCAGACCCAGAACAATAGAATGCCTTCTATAACTAGGGGCCTGAATAGAATTATTTTAATATATGATAAATCTTTAACAGAGTTATGATATTACTATTGTGCAGATATTTTTAAAAATGTATTTATTATTTTTAGGGGGGCATAGAGACACAAAAAGTCACCAGAGAACTGCTTAGCTTTGGTATATCTTGGTGCCAGGAATTGAACTTAGATTTCTGGGGACTCAAGCATACAAGTCTGTCATACTACAACTATACCATCCCCATCTCTCCCATTGTGTAACCCATTAATAATATTTTTCAAATCAACTAAAAGGAAATGCCTGCTGTTTGTATACTGGCACAAAAAAGTTTCAGAATTTAAAATCTTTGTAAAGTCCTATAAGAAAATCTTTTCCCACCTCTTCATTCTGTATTTTTTTTTTAACGATGTTCAAAGATTTATTCACACAGACACACTAGACACACATACAGGGAAACTTAGCACAGAGGGTTAACTAGCCTGGGACTGCTCCCAGGGGTAGGAACATAGGGCAACTCTGAGGCCCTCTGTTTTATACTCTCAAGGGATGGGGGTTACACAAGCAAGCGCTGCACAAACAGGAGGTACATTTTATCTAAGGAAAACAGTTACACATTACATCTTGAGAAATATCTTGAGCAAAGCAAAGGGCACAAGTTACACATTACATTCTCTTTTTTTGACTTTTTTAAAAAAATATATATTGGGGAATTAATGTTTTATATTCGACAGTAAATACAATAGTTTGTACATGCACAACATTTCCCAGTTTCCCATATAACAATACAACCCCCTCTAGGTCCTCTGTCATGCTTCTTGGACCTGTATTCTCCCCCACCCCCACCACCCCCAGAGTCTTTTTACTTTGGTGCAATACGCCAATTCCAGTTCAGGTTCTACTCGTTCTGTGAATTTTTATCATGCTATTTGTCTTTGTGTCTAAACTGAAAATACAATTTTACATTTTGGCAATTTCCTATGTCTGAATGCCTTTTTCATTATGCAGATATTACAGCAATATGAAAGCTATGATTAGAATGCATCCAATTTCTGGTTGCAAATTCATGCATACACACACTCATGCTTACATGCTTACACACACACACACACACACACACACTATCCAGTGAGATACATAGGCATGTAAGCAACAATTTAAGGTAGAATAAAATGTATCTAAAAGTGAATCATGATTTGGTCATATTAGATCAATAGCAAAATTTTAGAATGTTGGTATTTTTCTCCTGTATCATCAGGCTCTTAGATTCAGTGCTGTCAAATACTTTATGCCAATGATGTTTTTTTTTCCATGAATACTTGCAGAATGCTAGAAATAGTTTCCATCTGATTGACTTTTAAGATTCATCAGTTAAGTAAATCATCACTCCAAAATACTAAAAGACTGTCCTTATAAATAGTGCTGGCCATACTGAATACATATGAGCTCAGATTCATCAGTTTAACTGGCTTATTTTCATAGCTTTGGTGATTCCTGTGGTGGAATATGAGGGCTTTACTGCTCCAGGTTGACTTTTCCAAATGGAAAGAAACAGCAATAGAGAGACAGAGGGAGAGAAGGAAAGACACCACAACACTGAAGTTCCCCCCTCCCAGCCCAGTGTGGTGAAAGCCAGTGAGGAGCCTGGATTGTAAACATGACAAAACAGGAACCTATCCAAATAAGTTGTTTTACTGCCCTGTGTGCCCATACTTAGTGTCCTATGGTTTGCAGTACAGGTTGTCATTCAGAGACAGAGAGGGAGAGAGAGATGCTAAAACACCTAGGCTTTATTAGTGCCGCAGTACTTCTCTGTAGTGACTGGGCCTTGAACCTGGGTCATGCTAAGAAATAAGGTGGTGTCTGACCAGGTGAATGAGTGTGACAGCCTGTCCCTCAGCTTTTCTAGTTTACAGTAATTTTACATGCATTCATAGATTTTTCTTCCACTTCTTGTAATATATATGAGAAAGGTAGGGTTCTCTGTCTCCATGCCTGAACAATCTTAGCGTGTGACCCATCATTCGCTGCCTAGCAGAGTATAGATAGCCCCATTGCAAGTTATTACAGGCAATATGTACCCTTTTCAGAAAAAGCAAAAGATGCTTTGTGTTATCAACTCTTGTTTCTGAAAATAAAACTTATAGGATATGAGCAAAAGTGAAATATTAATATCCTAAAAATAGATTCCCAATCTCAACATGTAGTGTTCTGACCAAAACTAAAGTCCAGATGGCTTACAGTATGAGACACAATAATGAACAATTGTAAGAAACCCCAGGAGACTGCTGATTCACACATGAACAAGGTTGTGGGTCATATTGAAAAGAGAAAAAAAAAAACACTGTTTTTCAGACAATTATCATTTTGTTAACCTGACAGTCATAATATCAGGATAAGAGTTTAATGAATGAACATGAATAAAAGATATACATCTGAAAAAAAAAAAGCTTAATGACAGTTTGGAAAAGGGTGAAGTATACCGATGCTTGTCTTTTTTAAAAAATATTAATTTTATTTATTTATTCCCTTTTGTTGCCCTTGTTGTTTTATTGTTGTAGTTATTATTGTTGTTGTCGTTGTTGGATAGGACAGAGAGAAATGGAGAGAGGAGGGGAAGACAGAGAGGAGGAGAGAAAGATAAACACCTGCAGACTTGCTTCACCGCCTGTGAAGCGACACCCCTGCAGGTGGGGAGCCGGGGTTCGAACCGGGATCCTTATGCCGGTCCTTGTGCTTTGCGCCACCTGCGCTTAACCCGTTAACCCGCTGTGCTACAGCCCGACTCCCCTACTGATGCTTGTCTTAAGGAAATGTGAAACAGTGCTCCTTGACAACAGTCTTGTAAATCAACAACACTGCCATATTAAAGTCATCCTGAGGCTGATTTTAAAAAAAATGCAGAGGGAAATTTGAATATAAATGAAAGCGAGTGATTTGATGAGGAAGCAGAGATTGGAGCGATGAGCTTTCATTGTGGCTAAAGAAGTCACAGCTATGAAATGTATCAGCCATTAAAAGCTGAAAAACAGCAAACTGGAAATGAATCTTTCTCTCAGAACCTCCAGGAGGAAGCAGAACCATGACACCTTGAAATTCGCCCAGTGAATCTGACTTTAGACTTCTAGAATTTCAGAATAAATTTGAAATAAATAAATAAATTTTTTGTTTTACATAAAAGAAAATGAGTTTATCAATTTCAAAGATGAATGCAAAGAAAAGTGAAAATGTGTGGTCCAGGAGGTGGCGCAGTGGTAAAACTTTGGACTCTCAAGCATGAGGTCCTGATTTTGATCCCCAGCAGCAAATGTGCCAGAGTGATGTCTGGTTCTTTCTCTCTCCTCCTGTCTTCCTCATTAATAAATAAATAAATTCTTTAAAAAAAAAGTGAAAACGTAAGGCAATCATTAATGAGTAAACTAATTATTGCTTATAGAAATATATAATCCAAAAGGCTGAGAAACACATGAAAAAATGCTCCAAGTCTCTGACTGTCAGAGAAATGCAAATCAAGACAACAATGAGATATCACTTCACTCCTGTGAGAATGTCATACATCAGAAAAGGTAACAGCAGCAAATGCTGGAGAGGGTGTGGGGTCAAAGGAACCCTCCTGCACTGCTGGTGGGAATGTCAGTTGGTCCAACCGCTGTGGAGAACAGTCTGGAGAACTCTCAGAAGGCTAGAAATGGACCTACCCTATGACCCTGCAATTCCCCTCCTGGGGATATATCCTAAGGAACCCAACACATCCATCCAAAAAGATCTGTGTACACATATGTTCTTGGCAGCACAATTTGTAATAGCCAAAACCTGGAAGCAACCCAGGTGTCCAACAACAGATGAATGGCTGAGCAAGTTGTGGTATATATACACAATGGAATACTACTCAGCTGTAAAAAATGGTGACTTCACCGTTTTCAGCCGATCTTGGATGGACCTTGAAAAAAATCATGTTGAGTGAAATAAGTCAGAAACAGAAGGATGAATATGGGATGATCTCACTCTCAGGCCAAAGTTGAAAAACAAGATTAGAAAAGAAAACACAAGTTGAACCTGAAATGGAATTGGAGTATTACACCAAAGTAAAAGACTCTGGGGTGGGTGGGTGGGTGGGGAGAATGCAGGTCCATGAAAGATGATGAATGACATAGTGGGGGTTGTATTGTTAAATGGGAATCTGGGGAATGTTATGCATGTACAAACTATTGTATTTACTGTTGAATGTAAAACATTAATTCCCCAATAAAGAAATAAATTATTTAAAAAAAGAAAATTAAGATTATCCTAAAAAAAAAAAGAAATATGTAATCAGGCCAGGGCACATATTGCTATGCTGGGTTTGAGGCCCTGCTCCCCTTCTTTAGGGGTGCCGCTTCACGAGTGGTGAAGCAGGTCTGCAGATGTCTATCTTTCACATTCCTTCTTTATCTCCCTCTCCTCTTTCAATTTCTCACTGCCCTGTTAAATAATAATAATAAAAATTTAAAAAAGAGAAAAATTGCCCCGAGGTGGGGGAGGAGAGGCAAGTGATGGATGGATTCATAGTGCAGGCACCAAGCGTCTGTGACAACCCTGGCAACCCTGGGGGCAATAAAAAAGAAAGTGGGGGGTCCGGCTATAGCACAGTGGGTTAAGCGCACGTGGCACTAAGCTCAAGGATGGGCATAAGGGTCCTGGTTCGAGCCTTAGCTCCCCACCTGTGGGGAAGTCGCTTCACAGGTGGTGAAGCAGGTCTGCAGGTATCTTTCTCTCCCCCTCTGTCTTCCCCACCTCTCTCCATTTCTTTCTGTCCTATCCAACAACAAATGACATCAACAATAATAATAATAACCACAACACGGCTACAACAACAAAGGCAACAAAAGGGGGGAAAGAGGCCTCCAGGAGCAGTGGATTCTGGTGTAGGCACTGAGCCCCAGCAATAACCCTGGAGGCAAAAAAAAAAAAAGAAAAAGAAAAAGAAACAAGAAAAAAGAAAGTGATGGGCAGGGAGAGCACAAAGTGAAACATGGACACAGCATGGTATATTGCACCAAAGCAGAGGCCTCTGGGGAGGGAGGGGGAAGGAGGGGAGAGAGAGGACTCCGAGGGCCTGGACATTTTATGTATATGCAGTGAATCCACTTTAAAGCATTAGCATTAGCCACTTCAATAAAACAAAATATTACACTTGTAAATCATTTTTACAATGTAAATATTAAATTAACAAAATATTACACTTGTATTATTTACAATGTATTATTAAATGTACAATGTAAACATTAAATTAACAAAATATTACACTTGTATTATTTACAATGTAAATATAAATATTAATATTTACAATGTAAATATTAAATTAACCAAATATTACACTTGTATTATTTGTACAATGTAAAAGTAAAATATAATCTAGGACATGTCTTCTAAAAATATTTATTATAATAAATGATACACAATTGATATAATTTAACAAAATATTTAGTGCATTTGCTGCAACAGGTGTACCACCACCTGGCCCCCAAAATAATATTTATGAAAATGTTATCATATAGTTATTTTGGTTTTTACAAATACAGTATACCACTTATTCATTCAAAAACAATTCACTCAGGGAGTCAGGTGGTAGTGTAGAGGGTTAAGAGCACGTGGCGCAAAGCGCAAGGACCGGTGTAAGGATCTGGGTTCGAGCACCGGCTCCACACCTGCAGAGGAGTCACTTCACAGGTGGTGAAGCAGGTCTGCAGGTGTCTACCTTTCTCTCCCCCTCTGTCTTCCCCTCCTCTCTCCATTTCTCTCTGTCCCATCCAACAATGATAACATCAACAACAATGATAACTACAACAACAATAAAAACATCAAGGGCAACTAAAAGAAAATAAATATAAAAAAAAAACAATTCACTCAACATTAAGTTGAGTTTCAAAATTCCAAAAATGTTGACTTAAAAGGCCACTATCTGAATAAGAAAACAGTGAGCTTAAAAGAGAACTGATGGGGGCAGGGTGGTAGCATAGCGGGGGTTAAGCACACATGGCATGAATCCCAAGGACAGGTGTAAGAAACCCTGTCAAGGGCAACAAAAATGGAAAAAATGGCCTCCAGGAGCAGTGGATTCATAATGTGGGCACCAAGCTCCAGTGATAACCCTGGAGGCAGAGAGAAAGAGAGAGAGAGAGACTCAAAAACATGCAAATGGTACTAATTTCCCACAGATTGCCGTGTCCATTTCCACTGTTTAATGGATTGAGGCCATTCCAAGAATGCACCTTAGAAAAGTAGTGCTGCCACTTCTCTGTTGTAACCAAACTGACTTTCATAGCTTTTTCCCTCTTAAATATTTGCAGACACAAAGAAATGTTATCATATGCTTATATTGCAGCCGGTGTAGTGAAATGAAAAATGTTCACCATGAAACATTTATTTTCAATTGGAAGCTGTAAACATCCATTTGTTTTATTGTGCTATAGAACTAATACAACATGAAGTTTCATAGTAGATAAAGATAGATGAGTGAAGTTGCAAACCCACTAGGAAAGCTATTCTGACAGATTGATATAAAAGAATCATAAATCGTAGTTAACAAATGGGTCCTGTAACAATATTTTTTATAGAACAGGCTTTATTTCTCATCTACCCATTTTCCAAATGTGATTGTAAAAGGCAATACTCAATCTCTATGGATAAATGGTATATGTGAAAGAGTACAGGGCAAATAAAATCATATGAGAAACACTATGTTTGTTCTATACACTGCTTTATGTGAATGACAGTGATTGTTAGCTAATGTGAATTGCTCTGGAGTCTCCCCATTCATCTGTTCCCCTAGAAGAAAACAGGGCATATGTAAATGTATTTATAGTTCCATCAACCATGAGAAACTTAATTTCAACAAATATGACCTGTCAATCAACTTTCAGAAGAACTAGGTTATGAATAGAAATAGAAGATATAGAATAAGGCCAAGAAAAAAGAAGAGAATTTGACCTATTTAAATTTAGGAAACAAAGGAAGGACTAAGTATATAGGCCCATATAAAAACACAATATTCAACCTACTCAATATGAAAATACATAAAGTTTACAACTACTAGAAAAGGAAAGAGATTCATAAAAATTTAGCATACAGAAGGCCCTAAATCTTTCTTAAATAACTCTAGGTTGGTAAATAAAAGTCCCTACTTTTCAAGGAAAACAAATTAAAAAGTTATAATCAGTTGTCACTGCAAAGCATATGTAAATATAAATTAAACTAAAAATCCCACAAGTATAGGGGTTAGACGATGGTACACCTGGTTAAACACACACATTACCACATACGGTATAAAAGGACCTAGGTTCAAGCCCCTTGCATGAGGGAAAGCTTCATTAAGTAGTGGAGCTGGACTGCAGATGTCTCTCTGTCTCTTTCCCTACTCTACCTCTCCCTCACCTCCCAATTCCTCTTTGTCTCTATCTAATAATAAATGAAGGGGGAGGGCACAGACTTTTGGTGGCAGGAAAGATATGAAATTTTAGTCCTTTCACTAGTAATACAACATGGGGGGGGATGGATAGATTTAATACCTCAAGTTGCCTGACTGCCTAGACCATAGCCCTAAGCACAAATATTAGCTTTTCCCTAAATAGTTAATATGATCATTTAATATTATCTCTGAAGGGAGACTGGGGGTATACTGCCCTGCCAGTTGAAAAAGACTGGTCCTGAAGTGTGTGGAGCCTAAAATGTTCCTCAAATGTGACCATGAGCTATAAACTCAAACCAATAGAGACTTAGAGGTTATACAGGCCCTGGAGCAGGTGGATGGAGGTAAATAGTTAATTTTAGCCAGAGATTTTTTTTTCCCATGAATGGAAGCTACTCCCTGACCTAATCCAACTTTTTAGCACTTTTCTCTACTCTGACACCATTCTCTCAGACAATATTTTTATCCAACTTCAGGCTAGCTACCAAACTCAAGCAATACTACCATAGGTGTGTGCACAGGAACATGCCTAGAATGGACTACCTAGCTTTCCTCTACCCCAAAACACTAATCTCAGCTGCTCTCATCCTATTTTTTGGTTCCTGTTCATTAACTATTTTGTCTCAACTTAGGTCATGCCACCTTCCAGACATCAAGGTACAGATGCTACCATGATTCCATTCTGACTTCACTGGGTAGGCAGCCTCACCAATGTGTCCTGGACCCTCGCATCTCCAGAGCTCTGGCCCATTAGGGAAAGAAGGAAACAGGCTGGGGTATGGAACAACCTGTCAATGCCCATGCTCAGCAGAGAAGCAGCTACAGAAGCCAGAACTCCTACCTTCTGTCCCCAAAAGCAACCTTGATCCATACTCCCAGTAGGGGAGCACTGACAGGATAAATATAAGAAGGCTCTGAACGCCAGCTCCATCAGGACCCAGACAGAAAGAGAAGGAAAAGGAGAGGGACATATGGAAGTAGTCATGCTGTCATGAGTTGATTGGCGGGAAAGAGAGGAGTGAATCAGAAAAAAAAGAAAAGGGGACCAACTAAGTACAAATGCCAGCACTACAAATCCACTGGTCCCACTGGTGATTTTTTTCTTCTGTTTCATTTAATAGGACAGAGAGAAATTGAGAGAGGAGTGGGAGAGGGAAAGAGAGATCTGCAGACCTGCTTCACCACTCGTGAAGCATCCCCTGTGCAGATGGGAAGCCGGTGGCAAAATGACCTTTCTGTTTATGTTGTCTACATATTACTGCAACACTAAAATTATTTAAATATATCAATTTGGGTTGGAGTACATACACTCATATTCTTTATTGGTTCCCCAATCTCTACAAACAATTTTGATTGTTTGCTTCAGACAGTATTCCAAGAATCACCTGTCCTTTGCTTCCCTGTTTCAGTCCTCTTTCTGTTATAAATATCAAATATAAAAAATTTGATAGGAAGACAATAGATCTTGAGAGATCACTACACTGTGTTTTTATAAATACCCTACTGGCAGTTAAATTCTGTAAAAGAGAAATTCTGAATAAAGGTATAAACTTACTAGGTTGACAAAAAAGGAATGGATCACAATATGAAATGTAAGTACTGGTTGATATATAAAAATGGACATTATCTCTACAAAGCTAATGGTTAGTAGAATGCATTTCTGTCTCCAAATATGATAGAATTTTTATCATATATCAAATGTTTCAAATTAAACAGTATGGTATGGGCACTGTTCTTGCTAACACATTAGAACAATAATACAAATAACTGAATAAATCACTTTTTCAATCAATTGACCTGAATAAAATAGTTTACAACTGTTGTTGTAGTTATTATTGTTGTTGTTATTGATGTCATTGTTGTTAGACAGGACAGAGAGAGAGGGAGAGGGGAGGGGAAGATGGGGGGGAGAGAAAGACACCTGCAGACCTGCTTCACCACTTGTGAAGCGACTCCCCTGCAGGTGGGGAGCCGTACTCTCGAACTTGACGCCATGTGCGCTGAACCCACAGCACTACCACCCAACTCCCAAATATTTTACAAATGTATGAGGAATTTATACAAATAGTGTAGCATCTATACTTAGGAGTCAGACATTTTTGTATGACATTTTGGCATTCTTGGTATTATCCTCACTTTCTAGCTGAGCTACCTTGAACATTTTTCAACTTTGAAATATTCATCTGTAAAAATAGCACAGTTACAGCAAATGCTAACAAAGTGATTTTCTAAGTTAACCCAATTCCAAATAATTTCGTTCTAGCAATAACTATCTATTGCCTTCTTAAAACCTTAGACAGCAGGAACCTTCCCCTTTCTCTATAAAGCCCATATTTCTCCCAGACCTGGAACCTCTAGGGTAGGGCTCACTTTCCTGCAGGCTTCTCTCAATTCATACCAACTGATACTGCATCTGCTGATCCCAACCTAAGCAATGTAACCAGAACCACCTCAGCATGTTTCACTTCGAACTGTGTCCAGAGATTTCAGGCGTGGAATGTCAACCCTTCAGCTTCATTACTCTGGTGAAACTTTTCCTAGCTCATAGGACTCCTTAAATCCATTTTGGGTAACACACTTCTTAACAAAACCTCAAAAGCTAGATCTAGACCATGGCCCATGAGATTAGGGCATATGTACATGTAACCATAAGTTAGGGGAAAACATACACCTTAAAGCAAAAGTGCACAATAGTTTGCAGTGAGTCAATAAATGAAACAATCAAGTAGAAAGACCTAAAAAGACACCTTAAAGTACCAAATAAAACAGTTTCTACTTAGACCGAGATACCCTCCTCACCTACCTCCTGTTACACATCTCTCAATCACTACAAAGTTAATTTTTTCAGATAAAGTAAGGACTAAAAACTATGAATAAGAGCAAGAGACTGGCATACTTTAATGATGACTCTTCAGTCACTTCAGGTCACCCCATCACCTGGGGTCCTAGTCAGAAAGTCCTGGGATTCCCACACAGACATGATGGGCCTAGACCTCTAACAGATCACTCTTGCTGCTGTCACTGATGATCTCCATCAGGAACAACATAATGGACCCCTCTGTGGGCCCTTATAGGACCTTGCCCTCAATGTGGGTCAACAATGGTAGAGAATGTTCCATTCTCTGAAGGGAGGTTGGACACTATCTACTCTACCTACTAACCAAGGAAAATGGGTCCCAAAATTAGTTCAGCCTGGAATGTTCCTAGCCGTGACCATAGAATGTGAGCTAAAACCTACTATAGGGATGCAGAGGTTACATGGGGCCTGTGCTGAACGTGGGTTCCAGATCAAATTGATAGGGTGTACAGTAAACAATATTTACATACTTTCCCCATATTTGGGAGCTACTCTTTTCCTTTATCCAGCTTTCTAGTCCTTTTTACAACTATGACACCATCTCCCCAGGCAATAAACTGGGTCCACTTGCATATTAGCTAGTAAAGTCATGGCCCCTTGAAATATAACTAAAATTGACCTACTAGATTTTTCCAAAATGGAGGCCCCAAATCTTCATTTGCAATATTCTTGCCTCTAGGTTCATGAATAGTCAACAGTTCATTCTGCTTTGTATCTTAACTCTTTTTCAGCCACCAGGTTCCAGATGATACCATGATGCCAACCTGACTTCCCTGGGCAGACAACCCCTCCATGTGTCCTGGAGCCCCCACCTCCCCAGATTCCTGCTCCACTAGGGACAGAGAAAGACAGGTTGGGAGTATGAATCGACCTGCAAATGTCCATATTCAGCAGGGAAGCAATTACAGAAGCCAGACCTTCCACCTTCAGCAGCCAATAATGATTCTGGGTCCATCCTCCCAGAGGGATAAAGAATAGGAAAGCTATTAAGGGAGAAGATTGGATACAGAGTTCTGTGGGTTGGAATTGTGTAGACTTGCACCCCTCCTATTCTATCGTCTTGCCAATATTTCCATTTTATAAATAAAAATTTAATAACTATCACTGCATTTGAATATAAATATTACTGAGAACTTTAAATGAAATACACAGAATTGCTTCTCTTCAATAACTGATAACTTGAACTATCAGTTGTCCCTGTGTGTTGTTATAGTTTTATTTGGGAAAAAATACATTAGCCAAATTACAGATTTACCCTAGGTAGAAAATAATCTAGTAGTAAAATTGAGTAGGCAATTTTTTTTGAGAAACATTATCTCTCTGTGGTCTGTCCACTTCACCAATATTCAACACATTTTGTATTTAAAGTCCTTGAAAATATTTTTTTAATACAGATTTAGACTGGGAGAAAATTAAATTATACAGGGGCAGTGTGCCCACAGAGATCCCAGTGCCAATGCCTAGCATCACCACAGGCCAAAGCTGAGCAGTGCTCTGGGCTTTTCTCTATCTTACCTCCTTTCTCTCATATAAATAAATACAAACCTGGCAAAAATAAAGTTCCTCCTTTACCTTTTTTTTTAAATAATAAAATCTTTTCAGGAATTGAAGGAACATTTCAATCATAATTCTACATTCCTAATGCATGCATCTTTTAATTTTCTGCATAGTTCTTCTTTATAGCAGTTATCATACTAATAGTCATATTTCAATCACATTATGTTTTCTTGTCATCTAGCACACTGCTTATTTTTTCATAAAATATTTATTTTTTTTATTCCCCTTTGTTGCCCTTATTGTTTTATTGTTGTAGTTATTATTGATGTCATTGTTGCTGGATAGGACAGAGAGAAATGGAGTGAGGAGGGGAAGACAGAGAGAGGGAGAGAAAGATAGACACCTGCAGACCTGCTTCACTGCCTGTGAAGTGACTTCTCTGCAGTGGTGAGCCAGGGGGTTGAAATGGGCTCTTTATTCTAGTCCTTGTGCTTTGCGCTTTGTGCCACCTGAGCTTAACCTGCTGCACTACCACCCAACTCCTACACTGATCATACGTTTCTGCCTTCTAAGAGTAAGTGTTAAGAAAGAAAGAAGGCAAACAATGAAAGTGAACATGGACACAAGCGCCAGCTATAAATCTTCTCAGGTTTGTGATTTTACGTAAGCTACTTAACCTCCCTTAAGTTCAGCTTTCTTCTCTGTAAAATATTGATTCTAGAAATAACTACTTTGAAGGATTGTCATGAAGCTTAAATGTCAAATGACTCATTACATCTTATATCAAGCCCTGATCTACACAGGCATGCCTACATTTGTGTGGTTTATGTCATAAAAATGCTATACATTCCACTTTTCTTCAAAGAAATCCATATTAAAACCTCACTGACATCCTACCTCACGCCCATGAAAATGACCTACATCAATAGACAGGAAACGACAAGTGGTGGTGCTGATGTGGGGATAAAGGATCTCTGATACACTGTTGGTGGGAATGAAAACTGGTATGGTACCATGGGAAATAGTACTGAGAATTATTAAACAACTAAAAATACAAATATTTTATTATATTGCAATACTACTCCTAGGCATTTATCCAAAGGACATACAAATAGCATTTCAAAAGGATAGGTACACCCCTATGATTGTAGCTGCACAGTTCAAAGTAACTAAGGTGTGAAATCCACCTACATACCCACTAAGTGCTGACTGCATCAAAACTATGGGGCACCTGCAGGGGGGATGCTTCACGAGTGGTGAAGCAGACATGCAGGTATCTCTCTGTCTCTCTCCCTCTCTATATCTCCCTTCCCCCTTAATTTCTGACTATCTCTATCTAATAAATAAAGATAATAAAGAATTATGGGATAGATAATCAATAGAACTCTGCTCTAAAATAAAAAGGATGTGACTTCAGGACCAAATGGATGGAACTTGAAGTGATAACGCTAACCTAAATAATTAAAGACAAGAAAGACAACTACAGGGTGGTTTTGCTCAGATGTGAAGTATAGATAGATAAAGCAAAATGTACTGATAAACCCAATAGTATCCAAACTGTCTCTTCACCTCTGTGATGACTATGGTGGATATGTGGGCTGGACAGGTCACAGAATTTTGGTGGTGAATACAGTGACTTGAACATACATACGTGTGAAACTATGTATCTGGAAAGTTAAAATTTTGTAAACTACTACTATCATATCAAGAATATATATTTTAAAGAAATTAATGTCTATCTAGGCTTGGAAGATAGTAGTGCCAGCAGAAAAACAAGGTTCATTTTATTATTTTTTTAAAGGAAGCTTTCTTTAAAAAATTTTTTTTTAATTTATTTTATTTTTGAGAGAAATGGAGAGAGAGAGCGAGGTGGAGAGAGAGAGAGAGAGAATGAGAGAGGATGAGAGAAACACAGAGAGAAACACCAGAGCACTGCTCAGCTCTGACTTATGGTGGGGCAGGGGATTGAACCTGGGACTTTTTTGGAGCCTCAGGCACAGAGTCTGTTTGCATAACCATTATGCTATCTTCCCTAACACAAGGTTCATTTTAATCACTGACATGAACATATACCACAGCTGAGTAGTGCTCTAGATTGGGCTCCAGCTTGTCTGTCTGCCCAGCCGTCTGTCCACATCTGTTCAGCTTTCTTCCTCTCTTTCTTTCTTTCTTTCTTTCTTTCTTTCTTTCTTTCTTTCTTTCTTTCTTTCTCTCTCTCTCTCTTTCTTTCTCTCTTTCTTTCTTTCTCTTTCTCTATCTATCTATCTATCTATCTATCTATCTATCTATCTATCTATCTATCTATCTATTATCTGTCTTTATCATTAAAACAACCAGATAAGGAACTGAGTGGTAGATTATCCAGTAGACATCACATGTTAATATGTAAGAGGATCCAGGCTGAAGCCCCTAGTTAACAACTGCAGGAGGGAAGCTTTGAGAGAAATGGAGTATTGCTGTAGGTATCTCTCCTTTGCTCCCTCTTCCTCCCCCTCTCCATCACCTTCTCCCTCTCACCCTCCCTCTCTATTTTCTCTCTCAACCTCTGCCAAAAATCAAATGGCCACTTAGAACAGTGGAGTAAAAAGCAGGCATTAAGTCCCAGCAATTACCCTGGTGGCAGAATAACAAAATAAAAATACAAATCATCAAAATAAATTAATTACTGTTTTAGGAGTATTTTACATATTCCTAATAACTGTTAAAATTATGAAACGCATATAACCCCTAGTATTATTTGAAACTTAAGGGAAACACATAACACATTTAAGACAATGTTGAAATAAATAAGCATGGAGCATCCTTTAGTCAGAACCACTAATTTACGTGAGTTCAAAGGTGAGAGAAGCTAGTTACTTGATGAAAATATAACAGTCTACAAGGTAAGACACATGACATCACTAAAAGCAAAGAAGTTGGTAATTTTAGCAGAAGGAACCTCAATAAGAGGTTAAAATAAAGAGGGGGAGGGAGGGTGGGAGAGAGAGAGAGAGAGAATAGAGCAATATCATACCACTTTCTGGATTGCAAAAATCCTATTTATTAACTGTTCTAGAGGTAGGCATTCTAAATGAATTCAAGTAGTCTAATTTTATTTTAACTACCTTTTTAATGTCCTAAATCCAAATGTGGTCATAATCTGAAGTTTAGGGGGTAGGAGATTAGGAGTTCACCATAAGAGAAAAACAAATACTTCATGATATTGATTGTCTTGGAACTTATGTTTAAAGTATTTTTATAGACAGAAATAGAAATGTGGTTTCCAGTGGCAGGAGGGAGAGAGAAATGGGGAAATCTTGGTAAAAGAACATAGAATTTTAGTTGGAAAAAAGTTCTTAGGATCGAATGAATAGAATGCTGACTTAATAAACTTGACTTTAACACTCATGACACACATGTAAGGTGTTAGATATGCTAACTGTATTGTCTTTGGTAGTCACTGCAGTGTTCACATTATCAATTGTACCTTAATGTAAGGGAATAAAATAAATTCTACTCTCCCAGATTTGGTGCAATAGCAAAGAAGAAATTTCAGAACCAAAAAAAAAAAAATAGCAATTAATATTAAAGATTAAATGCCTGACGTGTGATATCCATTACCATCTAACTTATCATTCCAATAATTCCTTCTTTTTTAGTGACATGTTAGCAGGAAATACAATTTCTTCATGTATTTCAAAGTAATATAACATAATAATTATATTCTACACCATACTAGAAGTACAAGAATGTAATGGTAATCTTCTCACTTTTAAAGAGATTTTTTTTTCTTAACATTTAAAATGTGTAATTAGGAGCTTGATGCAATGGTTAACATGCATGAGAATCTAGGCTCCAGCCTCTTATTCTGACCTGTTAGGGGAATGCTTCATCTGCAGCGGAGCAATGTCACGGGTGTCTCGTTTTTCTTTTTCCACCTTTCTCCCCTCCTTTCCTCTCTATTTCTTTCTGACTGTGTAGGAAAAAAGAAAATAAAATAGTGGCCACTGAAAAATAAAATAAAATAGTGGAGCTGTGGAATTGTCACACAAACAGCAAGATTCAAAAATAATCCTGGTGACACGAAAAAGAGTGGGAGGAGGAAGAAGGAAAGAATGAGGATGAGGAGGATGACAATGAGGACAAGAATGACAAGGAGAACAATGCCAAATGTGTATTAAATTTCTAACTTGATTTTGATTTTTAACTTGATAATTTGATTTTACTATTTTTAAATAGATGTATAAGTTATTTTTTAGTTTTAACTTACTAGAAAATATTGATTTTTGTAACCCTATCAGAAAATTATATTAGGAAACTTTAATAATATTTAAATTAGTACAAATTTCCAGAGACAAAATAATTTGAGAATCAGTATAGTAGACAACTATTTGTGTAAATTGGGAAATTTAATGTTCAGAAATAATTGCTGAATATATTAGATAAAATAATGTTGTGGATTTTATGTTTATACTTCAGTCATTTGGGAATAGATAATTAAATATGCAGACAAAATAATTTGATTCCTGAGATTTGGTTCACAATAATTTGATTCCTGAGATTTGGTTCAGGTATAGTAAATTTAAGTTTGTATTTAGAATAAAGGTAAATTTATATTTCTTCAGTATATCCAGAAAACATGCAAAATCTTATATTCCAATTTTAAAGATTTTTTTATCATTTTCTGTTAAATATATGGCTTAACTTATTAACATCCCTAAAAGAAGTTAAATGGCTATAGAGGTTTAAGGGGAAGTATCTGATAACTGATTCTTTCCCAAGGAGAAGAGAGATAAAAATCTACTGATATTTGTAGTAAATAGAAAGATTTTTGAAAGAGAAGCAGTATAAAAAAGACATTCAACTGCTTACCCAGCAGAAACTTTAGTACTAAAACTAAAAAAAATAGAGTATCTAAATAATTACCTTTAATAAAATATCTCTTGAATATGGCAGAATATGGGATGATATCACTCATAGACAGAAGTTGAAAAACAAGAACATAAGGGAAAACACAAAGAAGAATGTGCACTGGAGTTGGTGTACCGAATCAAACAAAGTAAAAGGCTCTGGGGTGGGGTGGGGAGGGTTCAGGTCCTGGAACATGATGTCAGAGGAGGCCCTAGTGGGGTTCAATTGCTATGTGGAAAACTGAGAAATGTTATACATGTACAGACTACTGTATTTCACTGTTGACTGTAAACCATTAATCCCCCAACACACACACACACACACACACATATATATATCTTGAAAAGATGTTTTCCACTTTGTTACTCCGTTAACTTAGCTAGATAATTTCTTCCGATAACATTAAAATTTATTTCTATAAAATACACCAGGGGAAAAATACTCTTAAATCATTGACTAGTCCCCATCATTCAAAAATTCTATGAACAAACTATCATCATTTATCAAGAGAGCTGTGCTATCTTATAGACTTCATCTTTAGCATTGTCAGCAACACAGAGAAGCTCATCAATCTTTCTTTTTCTTTCTTTCTTACTTTTTTTTTGTAAAGTTGGCACTGTAACACTTTTGAATGAAAAGGATTACTTTCTTATTCACCTGCAATGGAGAGTGAAAGAATGCCTCTTGATAATCCAGACATGAACCTTGTAGATTAGATGCTAGGCTACTAAATTCACTTTTTATATCAACTAATTTACTAATTAAATACACATTGTGAAATAATTATTTCACAAAATATGCTTGTGCTAGTTTCCTATGGATGTCATAGCAAAATAGCAAAGACTGGATATTTAACAACTAAGATTCATTGTCTCATATTTTTAGAGAGTAAAAGCCCAAGATGAAGGCATTAAAAGGTTTGATTTCTCCTGGGAGTGTTTGTTGTTGTTGTTGTTGACCTCTCACAGTCATTTTGTTTGTGTGCCTCTGATGTCTCTTTCTATGTCCATTTTTTTTCTCATAAAGACATTAGATATATTTGATTAAATTTCACCCTTGAAGGTTTTTTTTTTTTTGCTTTTATCACTTCATTAATGACCAAGTACACATTCTAAGAGACTGCCATTTACGATTTTCATATAGAAGTATAGGGGCACAATTTATTCCATAATACAGCTACCACACAGAGATACAATAAAAAATAAAACAGGTATTATCCTAGTTCCAACAGGACTTAACATTTTAAAGAGTAAGGTCTTATTATATGGCTCAACATGTAAAAACATCATATGTGACAAGCATTATTAAATAAAAAAGAATAAAATGCTTAAGTACGGGGCCTGTGGTTGCATTCCCACTATAGGGTGCATGCTACAGTGCACATGGACCCAGGCACAAACCCCTGGTCTTCGCTTGTATGGGGGAGCTTTATGAGTGATGATGCAGGCCTTCAGGTGTCTCTCTTTCCCTATCTACCATTTTCCACCGAATTTTCCTTTCTGTCTCTAACCCAAATAAATAAATTTTTTAAAATGCTTCAAAGGGCTGTTGATTTATATTTCTCCCAGGAGATGTTAACCCATTTAAAATAGGATGAGTCATTCATAAATCCGAGATACCTTTCTTCTTGGGTGTAGTAGTCAAAAAGTACTAAGACATTTGAGGGAAAAAGTCTGTGTCTTTTCAAGGACATTATCAAAGTCCAATACTACTATATTACAGTAGATATCAGCAGAGAGCTATAGTATAAGTTAATTTAGACTGAAAGATGTTAAATGACACAGGACTTAGCAGATCATAGCACTAGAAGGATTATAAGTTTAGGAAATACTACTGAAGGATTATAACAATAATAATAATAGCATGAGTTTTATTTTTATTTATGTATTTTTTATTTTGCTGTATTGTTTATAAATGGGTGGCATATAAATAGTTTGGTGCTAATTTAGATATGGAGTGATGGCTTACAATAAGTAGTAACATAACAAAATAATAAATTCAATTAAAATACACCACAGAGGAAGGCAATATGCTTAAAGTTGGAATCAGTCCATGTCCAAAACATTGAAGGATCTTAAATATTTTCTACTTATAAGCTCAGAAGCTGTTCTGTTATATTGTCACTGCTACTGGAAAAAGACATGAAACTTGTGGGTCTATGCTAAGAACTATTCAAATCCCTGGTTCCTAGATGCAGGTATCTATGAAGGGGAAGTTTCACAAACAGTGGAGCAATGTTGCAAGTATCTCCTTTCCCTTCTCTTTATTGTTTTTTCCCCTATCAGAAGAAGAAGAAGAAGAAGAAGAAGAGAGAGAAGGAAAAACAAAGAAATGGAGAAAGGAAGAAAGAAAGAAAGAAAGAAAGAAAGGAAGGAAGGAAGGAAGGAAGGAAGGAAGAAAGGAAAGAAGAAAGAAAGAAAGAAAGAAAGAAAGAAAGAAAGAAAGAAAGAAAGAAAGAAAGAAAGAAAGAAAGAAAGAAAGAAAGAAAGAAAGAAAGAAAGAAAGAAAAGAAAAAGCAAGCGAGCAAGCAAGCAAGCAGGCCGCCGCGGTTGGGAGTCGGGCGGTGGCGCAGCGGGTTAAGCGCACGTGGCGCAAATCTCCAGGACCGGCATAAAGATCCCGGTTCGAGCCCCCGGCTCCCCACCTGCAGCGGAGTCGCTTCACAAGAGGTGAAGCAGGTCTGCAGGTGTCTGTCTTCCTCTCCTCTCTCCATTTCTCTCTGTCCTATCCAACAACAACAACATTAATAACCACAACAATGTTAAACAACAAGGGCAACAAAAAGGAAAATAAATAACTTAATTTATAAAATAATAAATAAAAATAATAAAAATTCAAAAAAAAAAAAGCAGGCCGCCTAAAATCTTACTTCCTTTTAGCCACAAAGTTGCAGACACTACCATGACAGCATCCTGACTTCCCCAGACAGATGAGACCTCACCATTGTGTCCTGGAACTCCACCTCCCAAGAGCCCTACCCCACTAGGGAAAGGTTCAGAAACAGGCTGGGGGTATGGATCAACCTGTCAACATTCCATGCTTAGAGAAGCAA